>NW_027113207.1:133523-135246 GCF_000696795.3 Halyomorpha halys | reverse complement strand
CTGTTATACTTTACAAAATTTTAATTTGCTGTTCTATGAATGTATAATGGCCAAACATCTTCCACTTGATCTACCTATATTGTGTCTGGTATTTGAGTCTCAAAACATTTATTTCATTTACACGTCCAACGTTTCGGCCACTTATATATAACCATTCCGCGCTATCCCATCGCTTCGTTACGACAAACAGATCTTATAAAGACATATTTCATAGGAAACAATAACGTCGAGGGGGCGTTTTAATAGTAAATTTGTTTGGGCTCATACAGGAGATCTCTGTGAATTAGTTTAATTAATTGGTTACGGCTAGATGAGCTTCGAGTCTCTTCTAGGCGGCATTGGTGCACTGAGCAGGTTCCAATGGGGGACGCTTGATCCTGCGCGTAATTGTGAGCCATTACTCTTTGAATTTATTGCATCTACCTCCTTTTGATCCCAATATTTCATTTTCTTTTCATTACACCTCTTCGTTTTGTTTCTTTTTATAATAAAAATAGTTTAAATCAAAGTAAATAGCCAACACATGGGTGAGGTTCGCCATGTTTTTATGAGACACACCAGCTTGTAGAAACCGACGTTTATTTATCTAGCAAGCATTTATAGGCAGTTAGGTTTTGCGGAAAGTGGCAAACGTGTGGATCCAACTTAAAGGGGCCTCTACATGTTGGCCGAGCCATGGCGAACTCTGACATACGCGAGCATGTGGATGGGTGGCTCGGCTTGGTTGGCCTAGGCTCGTTGCCGAGCCGTCGAGAGTCGGTTTTTGGACACAGATCAAAGGGGTTCGTGAGAGCGCTCGTGTAGCATCTACACCATTGTTCTTTGTCTAGTTACAACTGAGAGCTGTTAGGAGGTTAAAGGTGTTTGTTGGTACTTTTTATAATAAGTTTTATATTTAATCTTATTTATTTATATTTAATTTCCTTTCATTTTCTTTTTTTGTAATAAAAATAATACAATCCAAGTGCAATGGCTGAAACCTCTATTACGTCCGCCATGTTTGCCTCTCTGAATAACACTGACATGTGGATGGCCCGCTCTTTGTTTGCCGAGCATTTGAACGAGCCTCCGATCCGTGGCGAGCGGCCAACATGTGGATCCACCTTAAGATTTAAACAACGGACATTGAAAATGATAGAATTGAGTTGAACATGAAGAACAAGCTTACCCTGGCCCCATTACATTCATTACCTCCCTCCTTATTTTAGAGGAGGGGGTAGGACTAATTACTGTCTTACATGAGTCCCATAGAAATGTCTGATCTTGCACATATTTACTTCAGTTGATCTCTTTAACACAAGACAAATAAATGCCATTACTCCACAAAATTGTGATTTGTGAGCATTCAACACATCTTTAGTATTAATAGGAGGGTTTGTCTTCCTAGACCTGAATGGATAGACTGATAATGAGACCTTTCTGCCAGTTTCTGTATCCTAAGGTTTATGTGGTTATGCTTCCATGCAGGCTATAAAGATTAAGTCCTAAGGACTTAAAAGACTCACTTAGTAATGGGTGAAGAAAGGTCAGATTGAAGGGCTGAGGGAACAAAACGATTACTTTGTGTGACTATCAATTGTTTTATTCATATCATGGAGGATTTTTATTTTATGTAAAGGAAAATCTTCTTTATTTATAATCTTTAAATTTCTTTCTTGAGACTGGCAATTTTTTACTAAATAATTCAAAAATACTATCCAAATTATAGTCTCAAAACATTTAT
>NW_027113207.1:124556-133288 GCF_000696795.3 Halyomorpha halys | reverse complement strand
TTTGACTGTGATTTTTAATGTATTTTTGACATATTAGATATAAATGTTTTGACCTGGGCAGAATAGCCTGTATGGAGTTTTTTTTAAAATGGTTAAATGATATGTCTCATAGTAAATTAAGATGTCCCTGAAGATGGCCGAAACGTTGGACGTGTAAATGAAATAAATGTTTTGAGACTATAATTTGGATAGTATTTTTGAATTATTTAGTAGAAAATCTTCTGTTTAATTACGTTATAAGATAGGAATAATTGTGTTGTGAGTGAGCTTCACGAGTCTAAGTAGAATTGAACATCACATTTGATGTCATAATAATGATATCTGACATGCTCACACAAAACACTATTTTAAATATTTTAATATTTAACTTTTACACTATTTTAAATATATTGACAGAAATGTTAGGATGAAAAATCTTAAATTTCAAATAAACTACTGTAAATTATTTGAAAGTTAATAATTCAATTGAAAATAAAGTAAGCTTCTGAAGGAAGAGAGGAGGACTGGGATAGGATTTTTTTTTTATATATATATTTAGGAATGATTGCTTTCTAAGATGAGGATGTTTGAACTGACAGAGCAGAGAATAGCAGCCTGGATTATTTCTTGTTAGGCTTTACCTAGTTCTTCATTTATTTGTTTGGCTAATGTGTTTTTATTAACAGTGACCTTACGAATAATTTTTCCTTGTAAACTACTGACTGTTTATTAAGTATAGTCAAATAGTAACTAGATTTAACAAAAATGTGTTAGGTCCGACACAAGGTTGTAAAGTAGATTTTTTTCATTATGTATAAATTACTTAAAGTGAAAGCTGCCATCATATATTTCTGTTTTTAAACCACCATATATATGATGGCAGCTTTCACTTTATTAATATAATAAATAAACCTTATCTTAACCAAAGTTCTATCTGATCAACAACATTATAGTATATTATTTAAATGGTTTTTATAATAATTATATAGTTGAGTTGCCAGTTAAGAGATTTCAATGACATTAGGGTTTGATATTTTAGTTAAGAGAATTACAGTGATGTGAATCGTGATTTTAATATTTTTTTTTTTTTTTGTTTTTTCCCTTAATGTGAACATTCTCAAAAATCATTACAATGTCCATTTAATATATATTTGGAAAATTTAAAATCTATTTTATGTGCTGATTAGAGTTAGTGATATTTAAGAGCAGTGGTTTGAAATTGAGGTAATTCATTTTTAATGCCTTAATGTAATAAGGATAAAATCTGTTACAGAATTTGATTAACATTACCAATATATAATAAATTAGAGCAGTTATTTGATATGTTCATTGTTATTTTGTAATATCATAAATTTTTATTGACCTTGCTGATATGTTATCAGTTTGAATTGGTTGGCTCAAAGGTTAGACCTTTCCTAGACAGTAGAAAAAGTGTATAAATATTTCAAGAAATGATAAAAAATGACATAACTGAATATTCATTTTGAATGTTCATCATGAACATGACTTTTAAATCGATGATCCATTTTTAAACACATTGTTTCTTGTCATTTCTGAATTAACTATCAGATAGTTATTTCTAAATTGAATTAATCAATATGGTGGCAGCATTAGAAGAAATCAGCCAATTAAATAATGAACCTTCAGCTTGTTTAATTTTTCTACATGGTGTTGGTAAGCTTTATTGTTTAATAATATTTTGTTTATTCATTGTAAGAAATTAACTAATGGTGTTTCAGGTAGGAGTGGACAATATGAGAAAAATAAATTTATTAAACTTTTAGGGGAAAATGCTAGCTTTAAACATATTAAAATTGTTTTTCCAACATCACCAGTCAAACATTTTTCTCTTTTTGGCAAGGTAATTAGAATTTTATTTTCGAATTTAATAAAATGTTTCTTGTTAAATTTTATCAGATTATATTACTGGACCGGAAGTGTAATAATGCAACTGTAATTTTTGTGAAATTAACTGTATATGTCGGGTTCAAAAATACATTTACTAGATGTTTGTAAATGCATTTTTAGTCTGCCAGCCCAAAAAAGTCGATATCACAAAATTTTACAGTTGTGCCATTACTCTTCCTTAGAATTGATGTGTATTTTAATGATAGTTATTTACTTAATAATCATAAAAGTAATTGTAAGATAAAGACTTTATAAATGCTTTATTTACTTACTTATAATGAAAAAAACAAAGCTTTAAAAGTCTCCATTGTGCTTAAAAGAGGATTGATACCAGTTCTCAACTGTCACTCCAACATAGTGATGGCTATGTACTCACTTATGGTCCACAATTATTATCGGTTATGATTTGTCACCATAAACTGGTTCATATTTATTCCTGACCTCAACTTAAAAGGCTCCATTGGTGGTTAGTCTTTCCCTTTTGAGGAGGCGTAAGTTGACAGCAGTGATCTATTTACAGTTGTAATAATAATAATGCGGGTTGTAACCAACCATAGAACATTGTGAGTACCCAACAAACCCACTTGCCATTTGGAGTAATACTTGTGTATTGTATCCGTGAATTCATTAATGTTAAGACTATTGGGTCAATTGATTGAAGAAAATAGTTGGTAAATATATATTTTTTAAGTATGTAATCTACATTTTTTTTCCAGACATTGATTTAATTTGTTCATGTAATATATATCCATAAATCATTGAGAAATATGATAATGTTCAATCTTCATATTTTATTTTCATGATAGACTTTGTTCCTTTAATTGTTGGTTTTAAATTTGATTTTTATTAAAGAAAAAATTAATTATGCAGATAATTTTTTATTTGATCAATTTTTCATAATAATCAGATTTAATCCTAAATATCTAATAATTATGTCGGAGGTAATATTAATTGATTCTATTAAAATAATACATTATCATATTGTTAATCATAAAATACTTAGCAAACAAGATTTTTCAGATGTGAAGATAATTGTAGTTGAAAAAAAAAATGAAGGACAATATGTTTACATAGTTAATAATATTGATCTGCGACTTAAGAAAATGGTCTATTTCCAGTAACACAATGTAATTGGATAGTGACGTTTTATATATTTTTATAGTAAGTGGTATTTTTAATTAGCCTTTCTTCTTAACTTACATCACGTGTGAAGTTTGTGTTATAAATATATTCAGGTGCTATAAAAATATTCAGTTAATTTATAAAATAGTTCAAGAGTATTTATTTATTATTACTGAAATGAACCTTGATGTTAATAGCATTTGAATTAAAAATTGTTTCTGTTTTTGTGTGTGTATGTAATCTCTATGTGTTTGTATAACCGACTATGAACAATAATTCCTGTTATACTTTACAAAATTTTAATTTGCTGTTCTATGAATGTATAATGGCCAAACATCTTCCACTTGATCTACCTATATTGTGTCTGGTATTTGGCTGCTTACTTTTGTCTTCTAATTCCATAATCTGGTGGCCAACATTACTTCATTTAGCAGTCTGCAACTTATATATAACCGACTATGAACAATAATTCCTGTTATACTTTACTAAATTTTAATTTGCTGTTCTATGAATGTATAATGGCCAAACATCTTCCACTTGATCTACCTATATTGTGTCTGGTATTTGGCTGCTTACTTTTGTCTTCTAATTCCATAATCTGGTGGCCAACATTACTTCATTTAGCAGTCTGCAACTTACAAGTAAACTTTTTGTCTAACTGGGTACCTCATTAACTTGGCAAAGAAAATATTTGATGAAAAATCTCAATTTTTCAATAGTCATTACTGGTAACACAAAGTAGAGTTATTACAGAGAAAGGTTGACATATAATACTTAATCATAGCACTAGTGGATCTTTTCTAATTAGTAATTAGTCACTTTAAACTAGTTATTAAATGATTGTGGATTTTTTAACAAATACTGTTACAAATCTTTATTTACTGAATTTTCAATG
Organism: Halyomorpha halys; assembly: GCF_000696795.3. Classification (NCBI taxonomy): domain Eukaryota; kingdom Metazoa; phylum Arthropoda; class Insecta; order Hemiptera; family Pentatomidae; genus Halyomorpha; species Halyomorpha halys. The sequence goes on along the minus strand of NW_027113207.1, from coordinate 129,384 downwards.
GTGGTAAAGTACTGTATTGTTTGATATAATTACACAAACCTGACTAGTGAAGGGGACCAAAATTCAAGTATTTAATGAGTTTTCATAATATAATGCAACTAAAATTACTATATAGATATACTAACTGATTGATTTTAGAGTCCTATTAATTTTCATTTACTCTGCCAATTTTAGGACACAAATTGTTGGTTCAATACTGAAGAAGAGAATGGAAGGATGAAAACTTCCCTTTCTGAAATAAATGAAGCAGCAGAATCTTTGAGGGATATTATAATTGAACAAGAAAAGTGTGGAATAAAACGTGATCGCATTGTTATTGGTAATTTGTTTACTAATTTTTCTATATAGAATAGCTTTTAGTAAATTTATAAAATTCCAGTTTTTAGAGAGCTTCATACTATTTTAGATAACAGTTGAAATATGTGCTTCTGTTTCAAGTATTTTTGGATATCTACTGAAAATCATTACAATATCACTAGCCTATAATTATTCAATGGATATTGTATGAGGGGAATGTATCAGAAGAAGAGGGAAGAGCATTGGTTGTAAAAGAATTACGGGTTAATTTTTGGTGTTATGTTAAGAAAATTGAAGCTCTTTTGAAGTAATCTGTTTGTCTTAAGATGTAGTCAGAGCTAGATGGTTCCTACACTGAAAATTGTTTTTAGTGAAATCATATTTCATTATTAATATCAAACTCAGAAAATATGTTAATCATTGGCTGTGGTAAATATCTCTTACAAAAATATTTAATAAATTCTATAATCCAACACATCTAAGGTTTAATCGTAATGGAGATAACAATCTAACAATTTTGATTAGTTGTAAATTACAATCAGTGTTTTATATTTACAACTATAAATTTTTATCAGAAAAGAATGCAAATGCATCTTTATCATAATTTTATATTATACAGTATAATAACAAAGATATATTTACAGATGGGTTTTGAAGGAAAAATGGTTTGTTCTCAGGACTTTTTTAATGAAAAAGGTTGATATTTACTTCTCCTTTGGTCAGTAGCTTTTCTTTTTATCTCAGTGCTTCTTCTTACTACTTTATATTTCATAATTATTACCCCAAGGGGTTAGTTTGGATTGTGCCCAACTACATCAAATGCATGTTTTTATATATTTTCTTATGTTCCCTAGCTTAGTATAATCATGAACTTATTCTTTAAAAAAAAATTATATTATTTGTTTTGTTTTATTATCCAAGGTGGTGAATCTCAAGGTGGAATGATATCTCTTCACTCAGCTTATCGATTTTATCCAGAGATTGCTGGTGTTGTTGCAGTATCAGCTTGTTTACCAGAACAGCACACTGTGTACAAAGTAAGATATAATGCAGCCACTGATACATTGTTTTCATATTGGATTTTAAATTACTATCAAATAATGAAATTAGTATGATAGGTACAGTTTTCCCTGTGTGAAAGTTATTTGCTATAATATATTTCTTTTTGAAATATCAGGAAACCAATATTTATTTGCTTATCAGCTACATCCACTAAACAGCCCAAAGCCAATTATGGGTAGTTAAACAAAATTAAAAAAAATAGTGTTGCCTGTCATAATAAATATAAATACATGGCTTTAATGCATAAAATTCATTATCGTAATATCAGATGAATTAAAAATTGAAATGCATATACTTAACATAAGTTATGTATAAAAAAAAAAACTCAAAGGAAACAGTGACACTCTGTATAGATATAAAAAAACAACAAAAGAAAAAAAAAGAGTCCTTGCTTAAGTAATTTAAATATATAATTAAGTAAGAAACAATATTTTTATGATTTTAAATTTATATATACATATAAATACATATGTATTTTGTTTATTGCATATTTAGCTGCATTTTTCACAGATTTTTATTGCATATTTTGGGTTTTTTTATATATAGCTAAAAATCTTCAAATAAATAATAAGACAGCAAAAATATACTAATATGCCTACAAAAGATTTTTAATAAAGAAAGTAGTAGAAGAAGAGATTAATACTAAAATGAAAATGATTTCAAATTTATATTTTTTTTTTCATAAACCAAAATATATAAAAAATCAGAACAGCTAATAGTTTGGTTATCATCTAAGGCGCTTTCAAAAACACCTATTTCCCAAAATTAATAAATTTATTGACACTGGAATTGGGGCAGAACTTTTTCTGAAATCCAACTGGATCCGTGGGTAACACAAATCATATGGATCATCCTGCTATAAAATAACATGAGATGTCTTCCAGATTTTATCATATCATGACATATAAAAACCTGGGCCTTGCTTATAACATCAGTTGAAAATGAGACCAATAATGAAAGAGCTTCTTTATCAAGCATTGTGGTGCAATATTTTGAGATTGAAAATTTTTGAGTTTGGTCATAATTTGAGAAATATCAATCATAAATTGTGGATGTTTAAGCAAGGTCATTAAAAAAAAAAAATTCCCAAAATAAATTAGTGCAATAATTGTATTTAATTTTTAATGATAGTTAAACTTTTTTCTAGAATATTGTTAAACTTTATTAATGGAAGATTGTAAACCTTTTTATCATTGTATGAATTTTAATAATCCACAAAACATAGCATATTATGTAATATCTGGAAAATGAAGTGATGAAATCTTAAAAACAATAAATTTGTTTTTTAAATAATAATAATAATCCTGTATTATTTTTAAATTACAAGTCTGATTATTCTCTTTGAATTTGATTTTTGGCTTTATGAATAAAGGAGAAGGTATTTTTGTAGTTTTTTAAGCTTCTATTATTTCAAAAAGTAAATTTTTCTATTTTATTAAAAAGCTAAAACTGTTTGGAGGTCTTCATGATACTAAGTCCTATCAGAATAGACTACGATTGAAACGGGTTCCTCAGTAATTAGTAATAATCTATTATGAAGGTATCTTTAGATTATTGAGAAGTTTTTCAGTATTTTTATAATTTCTGTTAATCTTCTGTTTTAATTCCAGGCAGCTGAAGACTTAGAGAGAAAACCACCGCTTCTTATGATTCATTCTTCAAAGGATGGAATGATTCCATTTGAATGGGGTAAAATAGCTTTTGATCGGCTGGAAGCTGTTGGTGTGAAAGGAAAGTTTCATGAAATTGCTGAGGCATCACATGAATTAATTCTTGAAGAAATTAAAATTATCTACAATTGGTTGGAAGATATTCTTCCTCAAATTTGATTTTTTATTATTTAATTGAATAAATAACTTGAAACAATATTACCATGTTTAATTGACCTGGATATGTTTCTCTTTTTATTGGTATGTCTTAATTTTAAAGGAGCCACAATTTTATTTGTTAATAAATTTAATAGTTTACAAGTTGTATAAATACAATTTAAAAGCCATTGGTTGATAAATTATTATATACTGATATTACTCTTTTAGGAAAAGTTAATAAAAAGTTCATTATTCATTAACAGATAGAATGTATTTCACCTTCAATGATTGAATACAAAAAGTATTGGTATACGTCATTTTTCTATTTCTTCTGTAAAATATGTATTATTTGAGATCAAGTCTGTCATAAAAATTACTAAGGAATATTCTTTAGGGTTACATCGTTGCAAAAAGTTTTGGAAATTTCTATGACTAAATAGACAAAAATCTTAATTTCAGTAGTCACATTAGTTTAAGTTGTTAGTTCCAAATCCGTTAAGCCGTTTGATTTTAGAAGAATAGGAAAATAATAATGCTACATGAACAATAAATCTTAGTGTTACATTTTGGTTTGTTCTTCTGGTTGCCCTAAGGACCATAGGTTGGCTGGCAGACTTGGAATGGGCCCTGGGAGGTTCCTGCAGCAAATATTTTTGTTAAAATTTATTGTTTCACTATTTCATTTATGTTACTCATTTATGTTAATATGTTACTATTTCATTCATCTTTCCATATGTTTGTGTGCCAGCTGAAAGTTTTTAACCAGCAAATTCACCCAGAAAGTGGCTTAAAACAAACTTAAGCAACCTAATTTTCAGCTATTCTCCATGGGGAACTCCTCTTTGCCCCAAGCCAGTGGTGAGGGTGTAAGCAAATGGTTCTAGTTTAGAGTCTTTAGACTTCAATGAGTTGGAAACAACTGTCTTGAACAGTAGGATCTCAAATCATGAAATTTAGGCTCCAGTTAGGGACATTAATAAAAAAATGAATTGAAAATAAAACCAAAAAGACGAAAATTAGTACTAAAATAGATGTATCTTCAATCTACTTAATTTTTTGTATCACATTGAGACTCAGATGCGGATGACGTATTTTCTGCTCGAAAGGTACTTGACTAAGCCGTCAACTTGACTCGTCTTTAATGGTTGCCTCTATAGAAAATAACATTTATTTTTCAAAAAATAAATTCATTGTTTTATTTTGTCAATTGTATTGTTTATGTGTGCTTAATCATTAACTTAATTTTCATTAATTAAAAAGTTTGGTAATTGTTTCCTCAGCTTCCCCAAAATGGCGGAAGTCCATTTTTTCGAGACGAGAGTGTACTGGCCGTCTCGACTATGGAAGACTTGAGGTAGGTTACGAAATTAACCACCGTTCAAAAGGGAAAATTTCTGTCCCTGCACATTTATTCCTTTCTCCCTTTGTTAAAGGTTAGCTTATAATACAGTACAATTTTCGGCAGCAGTTGCTATTACTTCTAATGACTTATAAATATTTATTATACTTTAGAAGAACTAAATTATAATACTTAGACTCTGTAACCTGAAAATAGATCAGAAGCATTTATTTTATATGGTATTTTTTTAATAAGGAAAGAAAATCGTTTTATAGTTAATCTGACTAGAATAATAAGGTTCTCTTGAGCTGTAAATTAATAA
>NW_027113207.1:117707-124471 GCF_000696795.3 Halyomorpha halys | reverse complement strand
TCTCTTGAGCTGTAAATTAATAACAATAAGAAAATTGTTTAATGGTTAATCTGAATATAATAAGGGTCTCTTGAGCTGTAAATTAATAACAATAACAAAAACTTTTTATGACAAAATCGTAAGATACTTTTTTTTAAATCTTTTTATTTATGTCAAACATCGGACTGCCTGACTGTTATACTAATTAAACAAATATCATATTAGTCCACCCCTAACCATCTTCTCCTCATATATATTATACAGGGTCAACAATCATCTCATAATATTATATTTGTTAAAGAGGGAAAATATAAAGGGAATATGTATTGGGTTTAAAAGATAAAATTGTATTTAGATGAATGGATAAATAACGGGGACAAAATGAAAAAAAAAAAGGATGAAAAAATAATGAGAATATAGAAACAAAAAAAGTATGTGTACTATCATTTATTTTAAATTTACTATACCATGCCTATTTATTATTAGAATCAAAGCAATTGTCTAAATTGGTATAAATATGACTTCAAAAGCTTAAATAGTTAGTGATTGTTTTATAACTGATATCCATAGATTTATAGCATTTAATATGACTTGTTGTAACACCATAAGTTGCTGTCTAAAGATAATTTGTTTTTTTAAATATTTTTCCACAATTGATGAAAATATCGATAGAAAGCATACATGGGTCCATTTCTTTTCCAGTTGGTGTGTTAGATTCATAAGTAAAAATAAAATCAAAACAAGAGGATAGCTTTAATGATTTTTTCCCAATTTTTTCCAAATTTATTATACCAGATAACCCAGTAACTCACAAAAATAAACAAAGGAATAGTTCATGCAAGATAATGTTTTCAATATGTGAATTATTAGTTTATTTATAGTATTATTTAGGTAAAAATGAAAACAATAACAAAAGTAGTTTTAGTTCCTTACAAATATATCATTTAATATCTTAAGATAAGTATATGAAGTTTCTATAAATTATCAGGTTTATTAAGACTATTGAAAACCAGGAAAAGTTAAGTACACAAAACAATTAAACTCTCAAGAAGAGAGTGTTTGATTTAAAATAATGTGCAGGAACAGAAATTTTCCCTCTTGAAGGGTGTTTAATTTCGTAACTTACCCTAAGTCGTTACGAACAGTTAGGTCTCTTCGGGACCGCCAGTACACTCACGTTCGGTAAAAATTGGCTTCCGCCATTTTGGGGGAGTTGAGCCAAACTATTACCGGAACAGTATTTCTCAGTATAGTGACATCAGGGATTGAAACTTTTTATATGTGGTATTGTAGTGATTTAACAGGTAAATTCTTATGGCCAGGATATGTTTATAGTTACAGTAAATAATAAAAAACAATAAGTTACTAACTCTCAGAATAACTTGTTAAATTATTGATAAAAAGACAAATTCATTTTTAATTTAATATAAGGATATGTAGATCAGTGACAAGAGTTGGGGAAATAGTTATTGCTATCACAATCACATCCCAATTACTGTTATTTGAAACTAGAAAATGTAATTATAATTTTTATTAGTATTTTCAACTACTTGATGAACCACTGTAATTTTAGTAATCATCCTAAATTACCATTACTAAATAAACTAAAGTAATAGTGATAAAATTTGACCGCAATTAGTCATCGCAATAACTTTTTACCCGACTCAGGTCAGTGAAGAGAATAACTCCAATAAGTAAAACTTATTTCATTTGTGCCAATTTATTATTTTTGATTTTAATATTCTAGATGTTATTAAGTAGCCAAAGAGATTTATTGAAGTCAATAGAATAGAAGTGGTTGTCAGCCATTGTGTTATGCAAATGTTTTTGTATAATGGTTACACATTTTTCCATATCACTAGGGATCATATATGGGGATACTGTTTCTAATCTTTGTAATTATGTTCATTATTTATATTAAATTTATTGGTTTGAATAAAGCTGGTGGATTTTTTTAATCAAAAGGATCAACTGGTTTGTTGCCCTAATTAGCAATATATGAGCAGAATATATTTCGTGCTTATTTGTTGTTATTAATTCCGTGTTAAAAGTTATTGGTGAATTTAATATAATCTAATTTGAACATCTGAGATTGCCACTTGTTCGATTCACATATTTTAGTTGAAATTATATAAGTCATTAGAAGTAAAATTGGAGCGAGTCATTCTATCCTGATCAGATTTCATTTCATAAATAAAAGAATTAATTATTAGGTGGATTAACTCCAAATATTTATGAATAATTTTGGATATAGTTAAGAATGATTAGTCTTAATATAGAAAGATATTATTCCATACCATCATCTTTATAGGACTTGCTCTTTAATAATGCATATCTCAAAACTCCAGTTAAGACACACCACTTATACATTCAATGGCTGATATAGGAAAAGTACAGCTGTTTGCAAGCTGAAAAGTTTTTTATAATTTCCATAATAATGATCATAAAAAGATAATTACATTTTATAAAGAAGTTTATTTAGATCTTGTGCAGTAGTGATTATCATATTGCTGCCCCAGAAGATCAATGACACAACTATAATATTTTGTGATATTGACTTTATTGTGCTGGCAGCCTCTAAAATGGATATAGGAGATGTTAGTAAACCCACATAATTATACTTACTAAATTCTTTTCTTGGCCAACACTATAATGTCAATTTCACAAATTTACAGTTGTGTCATCGTTCTTCTGAACCAGCGATGTTATGATATTCTCAGTCATAATAAAAATTTAATTTTTTTTCTGATTTTATGAAAAGTAAAACTTTTGAAGAAGTCAAATCAAGAGTCCTCTAATTGAATCCAACTTTACGAAGGGAACCAACTGACTTTTATAGTGTTATATCTGTTAATGTTTAAAATTTGTTTTTAATCTACTTTTCAGTTTAAATACCTATTTTATTTGATAGATTTTTTTTTGTTTTTATTTCAGGTTTAGAAAATGGCTCTATCACTTCCAAATAGTCTTCAACACTTAAGTTCTCATACGAAATTGGGAAATGTTTTCAAAGCAGCAAAGCAGTTTATGGACAGTCATGATGAAGAGTTAAAGGGGAATATTGATGTTGTTTTAAAACATTATCAATGCTACAATGATTTGGATAAATTAATAAGAATAAGATTGATTGATCGATATAGATGTTATGATGAAGTTTTAAATCTTCTTAAGAGTGAAGATATATTTTTCTATGTTTCACATGCTTTGCACTGCTCTTGGTTTTTTGGAAACCCCAAATTCGATCCACAGTTGCTAGTTGATTGTGTCTTACCTTTCATGTCATATGCTACTAGGCTTAAAGTATTGAAGAAATATTCAAAATCATTAAAAAATCCTGAAATTGCTGTGACATTTTTCAATTGTTTAAAAAAACGTTATGGACTAAATACAGCTCTTATATTGCTTCCTGCCTGTGATGAAAGTTTTGTCAAAAACATTCTTATGACTATTTGTATCCAGATTAATGCTTGTGTATTAATATCTGTTTTTGAAGTTTATCCTTTGGTTGTTGTAAATTATCTCTCTTACCTCCTTGAAAATGCTTTTGCAAAGAAAAGAATTTACCGCATATTTAGATTTTCTAAGTATGAAAAAGTATTTATCTAACTTGCTAAAAGAGAACCCCAAAAATTTACTATGCTTATGGAAAAGTATCACTGTTTAATTCCAGATATAAAGCTAGGGAAGAGGTCTACTAAGCAATTTGTTAAAATTGCTTTTGGTTCCATTAAAAATAATGGATTGATTTACAACAGGATTCTCAACTGGAAATTTGTTGTATCTTGCTTAAATTTAGAACAAATTTCAGAACTGCAATTCAATTTCTTACCCAGAACTGTTAATGATTTTTTTAAGACTTATAGCAATTATAGTGATTTTTTTCAGACTTATAGCGAATATAATGATTTTATTCTAGTTGTTTCCTTTTTGAAAGAATCTGTTAGAAATGAAATAGTTGTTTCTAATTTTAATAGAGCCTACAATAAACCAATGACCTCTTATTTGAGTGTAATAAACTTGGATTTGGTTCATTTGTTACCAACCGAAATCAAAGAAACATGGGTGGAAACTAAACTACCGACATTAGATAATCCGTGTGACAAAGCCAGGCATATTGTTCATTTACCAACCACAAAATCTCTTCCATTGCTAAAAGAATTGGTGAAACTTCAAACAGATGTGGATGCAAGAGTTGTTATTTTAAAATGCATGTTTAAAACTGCAATTGCTAGTAATAGTCAGGAGCTCATTAAAGATATATGCTTGTTTGTGTATAATAGGTTCCGTAATGACAAATATGTAATAAGGGAGAGTTTAATTTCTGAATTAATAAAATACAAACATTTTGTAGAGCTACCTGAAGATTGTTGGGAGGTCATTGAACAAATTATGAACATAAATATTTTGGAGAATGAAATGACCCGTAACATAAATATGAATTCAGTTATTGAAATTCTTAAAGTTAGAATTCACAGCCGCTTACTTCGTGATTTGCCTGTTGAAAGCTATTTTGAGAAATTATTAGAATTACCTACTAATTATTCAACATTTACTGTATGTAAAAATACACCATTTGAAAAATTTTGTTTGCAATGGTTCCTGAATAACTTACCTGAAAAGAAACTTAATAATACTGAAAAAGAAAATGATCAGAGAATGGAAATAAACAGTTCATGGCTAGAAACATTTTTGGAATGTCTTTGCCAATGGAATATTGGTCACTCAAATGATAGAATAGATTTTCCAGAGTGGTTAAATGATTGGATTACTTATATTTTTACTACAGAATGTTGTGTATATCGTAAATTAGATGTATTGGAATTGTTGAAAAAAGATGGAATTTTGAAATATGATTATTATAGGAAAGTTTTTCCCAATTTTATCAATCCACAAATACTTACTTATAATTTACATCAAGATCCAGAACTAATTTTAAGTCATACAGAAATTTTAATGACAAAAATTTTAAGTGTCTGTGTAAATCCTTATTATACATTTTTAAAGCAATGTCGATTATATCCTGCTTTAAAGTTATCTGATATTATTTTCAGCTGTTGCTATAAAATTTTAACCCAGAAGTATGAAGACAGTGAAAAATCAAAAATTGATGAAAAGATACATTCGATTGAAGTACTTTCTATTGTAGCGGAGACAACAAAATTCGTAGAAGTTATAAAAGATTTCTATCCTACGGGGAGTGTTGTGGATGATTATTCTGATAAAGGCAGAGAGTTGTTTCAATTACAAACTGAGATCACTCGGTGCCTTAAGTATGTTAATATACCTTCAGAAGTATTAGAGGCTCTACGTAAATTTGCTGTGGGGGATTACTTGAAATTAGTTGTAGGTTCCTTGAAAACTATTTGCTTACATACACCCGAGAATAAAATATTAAAACTTCTGAAAGAATGGCTTGACTGTCCAATTTCTCTTAGAAAACACTTTCTTAGGGCATATTTTAAGATAGCTCCTGTTGCTAGAACAATGGAATTTACTGTCAGTCTATTTGAAAATGAAGGAAATATGTCATTAAGAGTTCTTTTGTTTGCTCACGGGTTAAGGCTTTTTCAAAAAGAACCTAGCTCTGAAACTTTTATGGTATTGAAGGCTGTTACTAGACAATTAACTGTGTCTGATGACACTTCTATATCTAACTTGTTCAGTATAGAAAATGTACCTGATGAATTTGTGTCTGAATATGTACAGCTTTTGTGGGATGTTATAAATCATAATATTGAAAATGAAGTATTATTGAAGGACTATAGAAGAAAAATTATTGCTTTAATTGAACCAAATATTCTTCAGTTGTTGAGTGAAGAATTTGGTGATCTAATCAAAGAAGTATTTTTGTACAATTCATTAGATCTTTTTGTCATTGAATATTTATTGCATGCTAAAAACTAATGAATTAAACTCCAGATATGAAAAAGTATTTACTGAAATTAAACAATTGATGATGGGATGGAATGATTTTGATTTAAAATCTGATATTGTATTTAAGAATCGAAAAGCTATTTCATTCTTTGTTAGTTGTATGGTACGCAAAAGCCTCAGTTTTAGTGATGATACATCATCTGCATACCAGCTTCTACAAAAGCTAAAGATCAATTTAATGAATTCATTGCAGGAGCATGATATCTTGGGAGAAATCCTTTTAATAGAAATTTCTGGTTATTTCCTTAGAACACCGGATAATGAAGATTCATTGCATCAGCTCTTGAAATTATTTGAACAGCTTGTCGATAAAGTAGTTTATTCTTATGCCACTGCACTTATTGATACTATTAGTTCAACGATACAAACTGTTTTAGCTTGGAAATTTTCTAATCATACAGATTCTTCATTGGATAATTATCTTATATCATTTTCTGAAATGTCATTTAGTTCTTCTTCAAACTATTGTTTTATTCTTGGGTTAATAATTCTACCTACTGTTATTACTTCTGACGTAGATAAATATAAAAACGTTTTAACAATTTTTTTCCAAAAAAATGATCCTTTAGTTAGGCTGTATGTAAATAAATTATTTAAAAAATTGATTTCTCATGTAGAAGTAGAGTAACATTATTTAAGTTCCTAATGTGTATAAACTGGCTCTGCATCTTTAATTTGGTATAAGGTAATAAAGATTATTAATATAAAAGAAAAAGGAAACTTTGACTGTGTTATTACTTTCATTTATTACTATATAAATATTCTTCAGTTGTTGAGTGAAGAATTTGGTGATCTAATCAAAGAAGTATTTTTGTACAATTCATTAGATCTTTTTGTCATTGAATATTTAT
>NW_027113207.1:112018-116576 GCF_000696795.3 Halyomorpha halys | reverse complement strand
AAATAAAGAAAAAGATTTCTGGTACAATAAAATGAACAACATAAAATAACAAAAAAATAGAAACGTCAAAAATAAACTAAAACACAACATTAAAAAATTAAATAAATAACTACATTTCAAGTGGAGGTGATATGAGAACAGTCCAGTCTCTATATTATCATTGCCGGAAGTTTTAATTGTTCGATATGGACGGTTCGCCTTTTTTTTGGTTCTCGGATACTCTCTATTGTAACTACATTATTCTCTCTAATAAAAATCCACGGTCGACTATCTTCTCATCTATCAATGAACAATTTTTCGATACAATACTTATTTCTAATTTTCGTTTTTTTATTTTTCTAAATATGAGAAAAATAAACTAATACAATAAAGTGATTACAATGGTAAATTATGATAAATTTAGCAATGAAATATTTTGACAAGGAAATCAAAATTTACCTAAAGAAAAAAATTTAAAAACATTTTTATTAAAATTAAAATTATTTTAATTTTAAAAATGTTGTATTCTCATTTCGAAATTCCACCTTGGTATTAGTGAAAAAATAAAAAATATCAACAATGCATGGAAATATATAGATCAAGCAGACAAACATTGGGCCTCTCGTGGCAACAACGTCTAGTGAAGTGGGGGTAAGCTGCCACTTCCTCTGGTCTAGCAATTACAAATATCGCGGCTTTAATCCTAAATCGTATTTTTCTCTTTACGATCATCCTATGCTACCAAAAGTGAATCTGTTTGCGCAGATTTGTTTTATTTTCTTGTGGTCAAGTGCCTATAAGCTCACTTTTTTTGATTTACAAATAATAACAAAGATAATTTTTTTAAACCCCAAAATAATTACAACAAAAATTAATGAACCAATTTCAGTAACTTCTATGAGGTTCTAGATGGTAAATCCGTTTACATATGGGAAATTTATTATTCCGTATTCAAATAAGAAAAGTAAATTTGCCCCGAAAGTGCTGCCATCTCTTGAAAAAAAAACTTACTAAAAATCGGTACATTTAGCCTTAAGACTAAATGTACCGCTTCATGGGACGCACCAAAATTTACTTTTCTATTTACTCCTGAACGGATGGTCCGATTTCGGATCTGTAAAGTGCATTTTGTGTTTTTCGAAAATAGCAGTTACTGAAATTATGTTTAAAAAGCACCAATCCAATAATAAGGAAAATATGAGTTAACGATAAATTTTTAAAAATGTGGCCTTATAGGCACTTGAAGGACCGTTCACTGAAACCAATGAGACATTCTGTGAAATTAAAGGGCCTATCCAGGACTTAACAAAATTTTCATTTTTAGATTTGTGAAGCAATTTGAATATAGACGTTTTTAAAAGCGCATGAAACAAATCTGACATCTGCATTAAATATTAATTTTATGTAATTTGGTTGTGTATGATCTTCAGTTTTGTTAACAGCACATCTTCTATTACTTTTATATTATTCTTATATCTCCTCTATATTGTACTCACTTTTTTTTTCTCTAGCATTTTTCAATGTTTTCTTTAACTAGTTAATAGAAATCTTTATTTGCCAATATTTTCTGCTCAATTTAGAGCAGATTGTTAGAATCACATTTCAGCTTTGAACTTTGAGGTAGAAACAAAGTTTAAGTGCCTAAATCTTGGAAAAAAGTTATCACATAATCAGAGCCTTTTACAACAAAAAAATGTCAATTTGAACTCTAGTCAATCCTCTATACATTGAACCTAAAGGTTTCTCAAAGAGAATAAATAGAAAAATATCGATTTTTCATTGTTGGAATAGCAAAGACTAAAATTAATTAGTTAAATTTTTTGGATAAACAATGAAATGTACTTTTAATACATAACAACGTTCTATAAATGTAAACATTATGTAATTTATTGCAGATTTTTTACTTAAAACTTATTTGCTTATTAAGAACATAATTAATAAGAACATAACTAAAATTTTATGCAGTACATAGTTCATATATAGTTTAATATTATTTATTGTATAGTTAAAAATTATATGCATTAGGTAAAAATGACTAAATAGTGATTTTTATTTGAGAATGCAGCTTAACTTTTAATAATTCTCTGGGAATATTCCGCTGAAATCCTTTCGAAGCAGTTATCAATTTTAGTCTTGATTAAAAGCTTCATAAGGAGAATACGATATAAATCCCCAGCTGGTCCATAGTTTAAAATGCTTCTATTAAATGTTTTCCCACTTATTCATATTTTTCTTTGTTTATTTTGATTATTATAATTTTAAATAGAAATATATTGTCACTTGGACTATGAAAACTCATATGTCCGAAAATTCTTTATACTAAAAAATTAGCCCATTCTTAGCCAAATTCTTTATACTAAAAAATTAGCCCATGAATCTTATGACATCTTGAAAACCAGAGATATTTAAAAGAAGAAAACATATGAGTATTCTACAATACGATGGTATGTGACAAGATATCTAAAGAATGATGTGTTGATTTTTTCAGAATTACAAGGTATCACATCTTAAGTGACAAAATCTAATTTTAAAAATGCAAGATCTTACATAAAATAAACAGAAACAATATTTAATACAAAGAAAGTTTTTCTAATCACATTCAAAGTTTCTGAAAAAGTCATATAAATTAAATACATTCATGTTGGATCAAAATCAGACCAAAGTTTAGAACAATTCTAAAAAACAGCTTAAAACTTGAAATTGAACTAAATAATCTATATCAAGTGATGTACTAACAAAAAAGAACTTAATAAGCAAAGGAAGAATTATACCAAGCACGTAAGTTTTAATATATTTATAATTAAAATTAATACATTAACCTTGGCAATGAGACCCCCTAAAATAACTTAAGCATTTAATATATTTTCATTGAAAATTACTTTTAAAATATACAGAAGAAAAACAAATTACAAAAGGGAGTATTTATTCAATCTCATAATTTTGCATGGGTATTCTACACCCAAGATTAACTCTCATAGTTTAATCACTGCTGGCAATGGAATGAGTATTTTTTCATGAAAAACTTTACTGAAATGTACCATTATCTTGAACTTTGTTCATAAAGTTTAAGAAATCTTCTTTAGAAACATGGCCAGTGTTACTGCTGTCAGCTTCATCTATCATTTCCTGCCCACAGAACATAGGTATAATATTTATAAAGATATATAATGTATGAATAAATTAAGATTATGAACAAGAGTTCACCATCGCTTAAGTTGTGACACCACTTAACACTCAAAAAACTTTTACATTTGAGAAAAAAAGGATTAATGCTTCATACTGGAGATATCTATTCTCATAAGATATAATAATTCTCAGTCAGAAAAAATTATATAGCCATACGACAAAACAATGGTGTAACAATAGAGATATTCTAGTAATTAAATTGTATTTTTCAATTTTTGAGTTACGAAGTATCACAACTTAAGCGACAACAGGGATAAATATAGTAGTCATGAGTTATCACAACTAAAGCAACAACAGGGATAAAACATAGTATATTTGAAATATTAAGAAGTCAGTTATAAAATTAAATTCATTTGCTAAATAAAACAAAAATTGGAGTAGTTACTTGAAACACAATATTTATTATCTAAATGGAATATAGGAAATGCCATTAGAAGTAGAAGTAAAGGAGGAATTACAGTTTTGACATTTATTTAGCAACCAATTTTTTTTTTTTTTAAATTAAAAACAAATTTCTTTTACTACACTTGGGTATTTCATTTCGCATGGATGCTTATAAGAATATAAACCTCAAAAAAGGAATTTTTAAAAAATCATGGTACTAATTTCTAAAATTACATTAATTCTAATAAATCAATTTATAAGCAGAAATAAGATACATAATAGCTATAACAATAGAAGAATTTGTAATAAAATTTTAGAGGTAGGTAAGCGTCATTTCAAACATCATGAACCAGTAAACACAAGGAACAATTTGTGAAATATTCTTTCATAGCAGTAGAATGTGTTGCCTATCATTTATATTTTTTTTTTTGTCGGAAAAAATTATGTATAAGAAAAATATTATATAAAGTAGGTTAATAACACTGATGTATTGATCACAATTCCAGTTAACTTTAAATCAAAGCAGAAATACTTGGATAAGTCAACTGCCTTTACCAACACGGATAATTGTGATATACATGGAACTGCAAATATGCCTTCCAAAGGCATCAAACACCAACCGGAGGCACTGTACTCCAAATAAAAGAGGATAATTGGTTAAAAGGAACATTTCAGTTGTGCATATTTACTATTACTATATAATATGAATTAATTAGCTTATGTGGATATAAACTTTTCATGAAATTTTGAAACATTCTGGAATATATTACTCTATCTTTTTACTTCAGGAGATAAACAGAAATATATATTCATATTTACTTGCATTTCTTCTTCTGATATAATTTCACCAATATCTTTAGCAACCCTCCTAAGATCATCAATAGATATGAAACCTTTTTCTTCCTTATCCATTAGTTGAAAAGCTCTTTCAAGTTCGATTCTTGAGCTTCTATCTTTCATTTTAATCTGAATAATTCTGCCCAAGTCAGGTAGCGAAATATAACCTATA
>NW_027113207.1:110671-111472 GCF_000696795.3 Halyomorpha halys | reverse complement strand
GGACAGTCAAGCCATTCTTTCAGAAGTTTTAATATTTTATTCTCGGGTGTACGTAAGCAAATACTATTCAAGGAGCCTACAACTAATTTCAAGTAATCCCCCACAGCAAATTTACGTAGAGCCTCTAATACTTCTGAAGGTTTATTAACATACTTAAGGCACTTAGTGATCTCACTTTGCAATTGAAACAACTCTCTGCCTTCATCAGAATAATCATCCACAACACTCTTCGTAGGATAGAAATCTTTAATAACTTCTACGAATTTTGTTGTCTCCGCTATAATAGAAAGTACTTCAATCGAATGTATCTTTTCATCAATTTTTGATTTTTCACTGTCTTCATACTTCTGGGTTAAGATTTTATAGCAACAGCTGAAAATAATATCAGATAACTTTAAAGCAGGATATAATCGACATTGCTTAAAAAATGTATGATAATGCTTTATAGTGTCACTTAAAATTTTTGTCATTAAATTTTCTGTATGACTTAAAATTAGTTCTGGATCTTGATGTAAATTATAAGTAAGTATTTGTGGATTGATAAAATTGGGAAAAATTTTCCTATAATAATCATATTTCAAAATTCTATCTTTTTTTAACAATTTTAATACAGATGATTTACGATATCCATCCCATTCTGTGGTGAAAATATAAGTAATCCAATCATTTAACCACTCTGGAAAATCTATTCTATCATTTGAGTGATCAATATTCCATTGGCAAAGACGTTGCAAAAATGTTTCTAGCAAACCACTGTTTTTTATCATTCTCTGATCATTTTCTTTTTCAGTATTATTAAGT
>NW_027113207.1:109530-110266 GCF_000696795.3 Halyomorpha halys | reverse complement strand
CCCTTTAACTCTTCATCATGACTGTCCATAAACTGCTTTGCTGCTTTGAAAACATTTCTCAATTTCGTATGAGAACTTAAGTGTTGAAGACTATTTGTAAGTGATAGAGCCATTTTCTAAACCTGAAATACAAAAAAAAAAATCAATCAAATAAAATAGGTATTTAAACTAAAAGTAGACTAAAACAAATTTAAACATTAACAGATATAACACTTTACTGATTATTAAGTAAAATATTGTAAATTCATTTGGTACAGCCAATGTGAATACAATACAGTTCTTGATGCTAAGCATAATTTTATAAATACTATACAGATAGTAAAAAAAAAAATAATAAGATATTAATATATGTTTCTGAATAATCGGATAAACTTCAAAAACAGATATTAATACAGAAGCATTAACCTGGATACAATTAGTCATAAGAAAGTTTTGGACAAAACATTGATCACAAACAACATTTTTCAAATGGTGTATTTTTACATACAGTAAATGTAAAAATACACCATTTGAAAAATGTTGTTTGCAATGGTGTATTTTTACATAAAGCAAATGTTGAATAATCAGTAGATAATTCTAATAATTTCTCAAAGTAGCTTTCAACAGGCAAATCACGTAGCAAGCGGCTGTGAATTCTGACTTTAAGAATTTCAATAACCAAATTCATATTTATGTTACGGGTCATTTCATTCTCCAAAATATTTATGTTCATAATTTGTTCAATGACCTCCCAACA
>NW_027113207.1:75560-109480 GCF_000696795.3 Halyomorpha halys | reverse complement strand
GATTTACCAGAATGATAGAAAACCACAACCTTAGAGAGGATAAATTTATCAATCAAATAAGTGGACTTTGATGTCCTAGTCATCAATTTTTTTTTTTTACCTAAAATAATTAATTGTTTATTTCCTCAATATGAAATTGAGTAGCTATATTGATCATTTTTCATTTCTCAATAAAATTATGAATAATCCCATGGCACAATGTTTATAAAAATTGGATAGTCATGCAAACAAAATTTCTTGAAAAAAGTATTGCTGTAGCTTATAAAACAGAAAACCCATAAGTTTTACTTTTCATAAAATCAATCCAGAAAAATAATTAAATTTTTATAATGACTGAGAATATCATAATATCATTGGTCCAGAAGGTCAATGACGCATCTGTAAATTTGTGAAATTGACTTTATGCTGTTGGCCAAGGAAAGAATTTAGTAAGTATAATTATGTTGGTTTACTAACATCTCCTATATCCATTTTAGAGCCTGACAGCACAATAAAAGTCAATTCCACAAAATATTATAGGTGTGTCATTGATCTCCTGGAGCAGCAATATGATAATCGCTACTGCACAAGATCTAGATAAACTTCTTTATAAAAGATGAATGGAATATGGTCCGGGTGCGGTAAAAAATATATATGTAATTATATAAAATGTAATTATCTTTTTATTATCATTATTATGTAAATTATAAAAAACTTTTCAGCTTGCAAACAACTGTACTTTTCCTATATCAGCCATTGAATGTATAAATGGTGTGTCTTAATTGGAGTTTTGAGATTTGCATTATTAAAGGGCAAGTCTTATAAAGATGATGGTATGAAATATTAGCTTTCTATATTAAAGACTAATTATTCTTAACTATATTCAAAATTATTCACAAGTATTGGAAGTTAATCCACCAAATAATTAATTATTTTATTTATGAAATGAAATCTAATCAGGATAGAATGACTCGCTCAACTGTAACTTCCAACGACTTATATAATTTCAACTAAAAACCACTAAAATATGTGAATCGATCAAGTGGCAATCTCAGATGTTCAAATTAGATTATATTAAATTCACCGATAACTTTTAACACAGAATTAGTAACAAAAAATAAGCCCCAAATATATTCTTTTCATATATTGCTAATTGGGTGACACAAACCAGTTGATCCTTTTGATTAAAAAAAACTTCCAGCTTTATTCAAACCAATTAATTTAATATAAATAATGAATATAATTGCAAAAATTAGAAATAGTATTTCCATATATACTTCCTAGTGATAAAAAAATATGTAAGCATATGTGTAACCATGAGTATACCAAAACATATGCATAACAAAGTGGCTGACAATCACATATATTTATTGACTTCAAGAAATCTCTTTGGCTACTTAATAACATATGGAATATTTAAATCAAAAATAATAAATTGGCACAAATGAAATGTTTTATCTATTGCTGTTATTCTCTTCACTGACCAGAGTTAGGTAAAAAGTTATTGCGATTACTAATTGCAGTCAAATTTTATCACAATTACTTTAGTCTAATTACTATTGGTAATTTCGGATAATTATTAAAATTACAGTGGTTCATCAAGTAGTTGAAAATACTGATCAAAATTATAATTACTTTTTCTAGTTTCAAATTACAGTAATTGGGATGTGATCCTGATAGCAATAACTATTTGACAACTCTTGCCACTGATCAACATATCCTTATATTAAATTAAAAATGAATTTGCCTTTTTATCAATAATTTAAAAAGTTATTCTGAGAGTAACTTATTTTTTTTTATTATTTACTGTAACTATGAACATAAGAATTTACCTGTTAAATCACTACAATATCACATAGAAAAAAGTTTCAATCCCTAATTTGACTATACTGAGAAATACTGTTCCATTCAGTTCGTTAATTATACAGCTCAAATGTTAACACACCACTAGCCATTCTATTGACATGAGTCAGAAACGTATACGTAGCATTTACAATCATTACCATATCAATGAACATAGTTTGGTAATAGTTTGCCTCAACTCCCCCAAAATGGCGGAAGCCAATTTTTACCGAACGTGAGTGTACTGGCAGTCCCGAACGGACCCGACTATAGACGAACTAGGTTAGGTTACGATAATAACCATTTTCTAAGAGGGAAAATTTCTGTCTTTGAATATAGCTATCAAATAAATACGCACTTACTTCAGGGCTGAAAATCTTTGAGCACTTCGGAAACCACCTTGTAAAATGGTGAGGGCATTCTGGATTGCCCGAGGTTATTCAATTCTTAGAAGATGGTAAGAGTTCCCACACTGGAAAATTTATGACTGCACCACTGGAGATAATCCGGAAGGGAAGACACAATTGAGAAACGGAGCGAAAGGTGGATGATGACCTTGATACAATATTCCACAAACTTATAATGCCGTCTACGCGCGAAGTAGGTCCTTCTGGTCTTTGTAATTTCAATTCCTCATGGTGGATAAGGGTGTTAGCTACAGAGCCTTGGTATGAAGGTAGGTCCCTAATACTGTACTTGTTGTATTTCGGAGACTATTTAATACTTGGTCACGAACTGCACTGCATTCCATTGATTAATAACCACGGTAACGAGAACCACCGAAATATATCTCCTCACTGAGAAAGTTTACTAGGTTGGTTAGTAAGAAGAACTACCTGTTAATGTATAGAGAAGTCGTCTGCAGGCCCAGCCCACAGATTTGGTGGCCAAAGGAAGAGGACCAGTGGTGGATAGACTGCTGAAAGGTCACAGCCACTCTGCTCTAAAAATTATTTAAGAATTAAAAACGGCAAACAATTTCAACAGCTCATGTTATGCACACTCCTTTAATTCAAGAGGTGGATTTTATTACTCCATTGTCCAAAAGGGAGATGATGTAGAAAACATCTATATTATTGAACATTTGTATTCGTCTGAGAAGGGTGTAATATTATTGAACATTTGTATCTGTAACCACTTGCTCATCGACTTATTGAACACATTATTTCAATGAAGACAGGGCCTATAGAGTTGATATTATTAATGGTGGTTCCTCTATAGATTTGCACTTATGTGGAGTTAAAACAAAGTTCAGACTCTAATTGTTTTTTAAAAATTACTACTAATAACTTAACTAAAAAAAAATTATCAAATGACTTGAAAACTATACTTCTTTTTGAAGATTATATTCATTCATTTGGAAGTTAATGAGATTATCAACAGTAAAAACCAATCTTAATCGGTAGTAATTAACAATAATCTTGATCAGACCATAGCTGATTTATATCAATTTTCACTTTTTTTTTTTGTGTGAGTACCAGAATTTTGTTATATCTTTTATTCTGACTGCTCAAGTTATTTTATCAGGATCAGAATTAACTATCACAATACAAGGTTTTATCACTCAAATAATTTAAAAACATTAATCTATTTTTTTATTACAATTAATAAACAAAAATATAACCAAGCACTAAGGAAAGCTTGGAGTGGGCACTCCAGATATTTGAGTTTTGGCAACATAGTCACAGGTCATTCCACTATGATCCTCAGAAATCAAATTTTCAATTTTTTTTTTTACTCTTAGTATAATGACTCCAAAACATTTTTTTATTGTTTTGCATATGTTGATAAAATAAATAATATTCTTTAATAATTTGATTTTTTTTAAAATATTTATTTATTACTATTTACAACTGTATGTTATAATACATTTAGTAAATCTGATCTAAGTTAAATTGGAGTGTTATAGGCGTGTTGAGAAACTACCCATTGGTAGCACTCTAATGACATTTTACAATAATTTGATTTTAATTAGTTTTTGTTATTTACTTTAGCTGATATAAACAATTACCGCCTTAGTTTCTTTACTGAACATTTCAAATGGCGAAAACAAAAACAAAAAAAGGTACAGAAAGAACGAGTCATTCATTCGTCTATAATTCGCCATTCCCATTGCGAAGGCTTTATTAAAATGCGAGAACTCGGAATTGAATTGAAACAGCTTCTGACATCAGAAACTAGTTTACTAGAATTCTAGAGATACAAATCTCACAGTAAACCGTCAGAAGAAGACTAAAAGAATCAAAACTTAACTCAAAAAGATCTGCAATAACCCGCTTTTTACTGGAGAAGACCATAAACAGAGACTAAAATATGCTTGAAAACATCTAGATTGCTAAGACCAACTCTTGTTTTGTCAGTGATTTTATCCCTCCTCAGAACAAACTTGGTTTTGTATGTCAGAAACTTTTGTTGGTATAGTGATTTTGGAATGAGGGTGGTCAATAATATCCCTCAGATGGCCTCGATACTGCGTGCTCCTCTAATCTCATGTTTCGAGCCTCGAGTTCACGGAAGAAAGCTGAAAGGGTTACAGCCTTTCGAAATTAACACAATGCTAGAGGAAAAACAGTCTCTAGTCATTTTGAAGGCATAGGTAACGCAATAGGATGGCACTTGTCATAATTTTTGTTAGTAATTAATTTTGTTTAATTACTCCTTGTTCATTTCTGACATGCAGGGAAGAGGGGGTTATCTATACGTCAACACCCTATTTTAACCATGGTATGAGAGTGTCAAGTTTTCATTACATGAGACCACCACGAAATAATAATATAAATCAATAGGATATTCAACAGTAAGGATTTTGTGCAGTGTCTCAATGCATAATAAGTAGAAAGCTTGTTAAACAACTATTTTGGCATTTCCCTGCAGGAAAAAAGTGAAACAAATAATAAGATCAAAGCAATCGTAGCCGATTTCCACGGTAATTCAAAAGTCTTGCCCTTTCATGATCTATCTGATCGTCCATCTTTGGTTTTACTGTCATTCTGACTGACTGTGTAGGGGTCCCTTATTAGAGAAAGGCTTGATTTCAAAAAATGCCAAATATTTAACCAGAAGTTGCGTTTATTATTAAAAATTTAATTTAGAATATTAAATCCCAACTAAGTCTTGGGACGTTTGCTGCAGTTCTAGAGTTTTTAAACTCTGTTAAATGTTCAAATACATTAAATCACTCAATTTATATATGACATTAGTGTTATTAGTTATTACCTCTATCTTTTGAACACTACGTTCTGGAACAGAATAAAGATTGTTGTAGAGGAACCTTTCGATTTCAATTTGATAGTGATACCCAAAAGAGATTAGTCTTGGTTTTTTAATTCATAAATGCTTATCCTACCGCATTATAAGTGCTTCTTAT
Organism: Halyomorpha halys; assembly: GCF_000696795.3. Taxonomy (NCBI): domain Eukaryota; kingdom Metazoa; phylum Arthropoda; class Insecta; order Hemiptera; family Pentatomidae; genus Halyomorpha; species Halyomorpha halys. The sequence continues at coordinate 104,292 of NW_027113207.1, read as the reverse complement.
GGTTTTGAGATTCTGTAAAGATTAATTTTGGATGCTTGTTTTTGATAAGGAAAACAAATGTTTTATGTGATAGGGATAGGACTAGGTGATGCTAAAGACATCACTGTTAAGGGTTTAGAAATAGTCAAATCAGCAAGTAGAGTTTATTTAGAAATGTTTACATCAGTGTTATCAGTTGGAAAGGATGGATTGGTGACTATTTTGATGAATATTTGACTTTATTTCCAATGCAAAACCATTATAAGCCCACCGTTTTTTAGGAAAAGTTTTATGGCAGAGATGTCATTATTGCTGATAGGGAATTAGTTGAAATGGACGCTGATACTATTTTATTTAATGCTGACAAGGAAGATGTTGCATTTTTAGTTGTAGGTGATCCCTTTGGTGCTACTACCCATACTGACTTAGTTTTACGAGCAAAACAAAAACAAATTCCAACTAAAGTTGTTCACAATGCTTCAATCATGAATGCTATTGGTTGTTGTGGGTTACAGGTGATTCTTTATTAAATAATTAATTAGCTTTTGTATGTCCATTTAATATATATTTACGAATTTAGAATATATAAGAGTTGAATTCATAATAAAAGTATGAAAAAGAGGAAGAAAATCTTTGAAATTTATCTGTTGTAAAATAATTTAGTTGACAGTTATTGTTCCAGAACTTGAAAGTAAGAATTTATAAAATTGTATACTTTGATAGCCCTTTAATTGTAAGAAGGAACAGTACAATGACTTTAGAATACCATAATTTGACCTGGACTCAGTAAAGTTAATTGGTTTACAATTCTACAACATAATAATTGATTTACAATTCTAATTTCAAGCAAGATCACGACTTGAGTGATTTACCGTAAATTGATTGGTAAATGTCGTAAAGTTCAATTAAAACTCAAGCCATGTTTACATAGCAGTATTCCGTCTTGGTTGTATTGTATGGCAGACTGTAGGAAAAATGGAGGAAGTAGAATTGGTTGGTGTAGTAGGTGGAATTATTTTAGAAATTATATAAATGAAATGGTTTAACCATAAAAAAAAAAAAAAAAAAATGTGGGAAAGAAATTATGAATGGAAAATGGTCTGGGTGTGGTGAAAAAAAAACTCAAATAGTAGAATTATACTATTTGAGTTTTTTTTTTTACCGCACCCAGACCATTTTCCATTCATCTATACACATGGTCAATCAACAATCTTCCAGAAAGAAATTATATTTTAAGAAGCAAAAATACTAGCATAACAGGTACTAGTAAATGAACTTGGAAGAAATATTAGGTTTGATTTGTACAGCATGTACTGGATAAAAACCAGGAAAACCAGTTCACCCCCTTTCCCATCCTCAATGAAAGAATCTTACTCAATCTGTCTCTATAGTAGTTCAATTTATTTTTAATTTACACTTAATTGGTTCTGTAAAATAGAATTTTCATCTCAGTTATAATTGTTTGTATGCTTATTAGCAGTGGACCTTGACTGTTAACATCATCTGATATTTAATTATTTGTGGGAAATTTAACTTTATTTTTTTTTTTATCATTCTTGACTTTTATTTCATTAAAATCCAATCTCTTCCAAAAATGATCTGCCTAGAAATCTGATGATGACATTGGAACAGGCATGAAATTTCCAATTGCCTACAGTAAAAATAAAATACTGTATTTTAATTTTTAACAAATATATTAGTTAAATTAATATTGAAGATTTATCTTATATACATTCTGCATTGACCAGATCTTGTCCTTAACCAGCCATGTCTTAGTCTCAGAGAAGTCAAATAACTGGGGTTCTTCTGTGGAGCATCAAATATTGTTTGGCTGATAACACAAGGCACAAGATGTTTTGTATAAGGTCTGCCTTATGCATTAGAAACGTATGACGCTTTTTAAGTAGCACAACCCATGAAGAGTTCTGTCCTCCCTCTAGCAGCAACCTCTATGTGTTTCTATTCTTTGCCAGTTTCTATCCAGTTTTACATATTCAAATAGTTATTAGCATTATTGAATACACAATCTACCCATTGCAACCTTGGTCTCTGAACTCTGTAATGATTATAAAAGGATTCAGTCAGAATCCTCTTACGATGGAAATCAGCCATTTTCATGAGATGTCCTGATAATCTGAGTTTTCCTAGCTTGATGAAATGGGAGATATATAACCCATGATATAAATTATACAGCTCTCAATCGTTTTGTAAATAAATTCTTCCTTTTTTTATATCTTTCCAATGGTATTGTCCAATTTTGTGAGAGATAGAAGGATTATATTAAAAAGTTAAGAATAAAAAAAATTAAAGATAGGTTACCTATGAAATCATTGAAAATCAGTGAATAAGGGCTTTTTGTCACTATTGAGAAGAAGAAACATTTAAATGTTGAATAGAACCAATTTTATGTTTTAACATCAATATACAACAATGATGTTTAAACTAATACAGTTGAGAAGATAGATAAGGTGTGACAGTTCCCTTTCAAGAGGTATACATGTAGTATTTAATGTGACAGTACTGTCATTATCGGCCATCACATCCCTTTTACAACACCGTACTTACAATAAAATTAATAAATCTGGTCAGCAATCAACAGAACTAACCTAAGGTTGCTGAATGGTATAAACTAAAAAAAAAAATATATATATACATAAACATATGATGGATCTGTGAGAGGAAATTGTTTAGTTTTTCTAAGAACATTGAAATATCTTGGATAGCTATCAAATAGGAGATTTATTTAGTTATTTATGGACCTACATTTACTTTCTTTTATCCTCAAAATACTAATGCTTTCTCGTTGATATTAATAAACTTGTTTTATCTTTTTCACATTTCATTGTTCAATTTCCAATGTTTCTGCTCTGTTCATGTTAACAGTTAATATTTTTTTATTTTATCATACAAGATATGTGAAATAGTACTACAATATATATTTTTTATATTGTAATTTTTTTTTTAAATTTCAGTTGTACAATTTTGGAGAAACTGTTTCTATTCCGTTTTGGACAGATTCATGGAAGCCTGATAGCTTTTTTGAAAAAATATGTTCCAACAAACTAAGAGGTCTTCATACGCTGTGTCTTTTAGGTAAGTAGGCTGCAGGATGAGCAAATGTTGATTGTCAGCAAATTGTTGCTTTGCACCTTTTTTGACAATTTTTTCTTAAAATAAAATTTAAGATATAATTCTTACATCAGGAATGAGTTTATTTGAACTATCTTTTGATTATTTTAGGTCAACACGATTTTTATATTCCCCATTACTTATTATACTCTTAGGATAGCCTGTTTTTCATTTATAACGACTGACCATGAAATCTTCAAGAGCTCTGGAAGGCTTAGCTGTAATAAAGTTAACTGATATCTACACTTAATCTATAAAGCTGAAGTGTATGTTTGTTTGAATGCGTTATTTCAGGAACTACCAATCTTCGGAACTAAGAAAACTACCAACTTTTTGCGACTAAAAATATTGGTCCAAATTCTCAATTTATTTATGCTAGTGGATGAAGCTGTAATGGGCGGCACTTGTTAATATTATAAATGTTGCCTATATTTATTATCATTATGAAATTTGATTTGTAAATTCCAAATTCATCTCTGAGTTTTTAAAATTCTTATAGTGTGACAGATATTTGTTTTCTTAGATTGTGTACTGAGAAGTCAAGTACGTATTTGACCATTTGTGTGAATTTTCTGAAAATATTCTTTAATATGCAATTTAAGGGTAATAACTAATAAAAATAATAAAATTATTCAGTGGAACAGACATCAATATCCTCCTGTACTGCCTCTATAGTGGGTAACTATTGATTCTAAACTTCACAATTGAAATATGCCACTATAAATTCTTATTAAATTCACATTCAAGTAATTTGTAATTTCTGAATGATATGAAACATTTTGTGTTAAAAAAATACATTTGTGGTGATGGTTGCTTGATTTTATTGGTAATGTTATATAATAATTTGTTACATTTATGATATGAGATGAGATTTATTACAATAAAAGAAAAACAACAAAATAAGCAAGTAATTTGATAGCAACAAACATTTGCCTTATTATGCTGAATAAAAAATATTATTTTTCAACCATAATGATTTTTTTATCTCAGTTGCAAACTTTTATGAAAATTGAACAATTATTAATTAATCGTGTCTGTTTTCCTTAGTAGGCTTTCAAGCCCTTTCATATAATTCAACTTCTCTCTCATATAATCATTATTACTACTATTTTAGTCTTAATTTCGCAACATTCCCCAAGTTTTCTTCTTTTTCCACTCCTATTTTTCTATAAAATTATTACAGAACTTCGCTCAAAATGACTTTCATTCAAATTAAATTGCTTGATACACGTTCATTCTCTATTGATACCCAAATTATATGGCTCAGTAAAAATTTAACATATCAGAAGTGCATTACTTATGTATGGTAAATTGAAAAAAAATGTGAAAAAAGAAAGATTAAAGGTAGTATTCAAGCTTACTGAACTTCTTTATTGCTAAATGATGGCCTAAAGTGTGTGTCAAAATAAGTACATCTATAATAAAGCAACATAAGAGAATACATATGTTCTTTTTGATTTGACTGGCTCTCAATAATTTATATATATATATATAATACATGAAATTACTGATTAATGCAAGTAATGCAATTACAATATTTATTGTTTCTTTATATAAATAAAAAAAAAAGGAGTTTTCATTAATTCAATTTATATTTTACTAGATATTAAAGTCAAAGAACCTACTCCAGAAAGTATAACAAAGAAGAAAAAAGAATATTTACCACCTATGTTTATGACTGCCAGCGAAGCGTCCAGGCAGTTAATGGAAATTGTCAAAAATAGCAATAGTTCAGTGATTGACGGTGATACTCAGTGTGTAGGAGTTGCTCGAGTGGGTTCAGATGAACAAGAAATTATTTGTTGTTCTCTCAGTGAGATGATCATGAAAAACTTAGGAAAGCCTTTACATTCCCTTGTGATTGTAGGTAAACTGCATCCTTTGGAAGAAGAATATCTGAATTTTCTATCAAATTAAAAAAATAAATAAGTTTTTATTGATTTTAGCCTAAAACTTCTTTGTTACTACCTGTATTTATTTCCTAACTCAACAATCGTTATTTTATTTTGTCAAGAAAGTCAATAACTTTCTATGTGATTTGAAGATCACTGGTCTCAAGGATCAAGATTTAATTATAACATTCTTTACAGTTTTGGAATACTTATTTAATTTTAATTATTTGGATGTGAAATCCTTCTTTTTGTAGTTTTATTTATAACAATATATATATATCACTACACCATCAACATTTTAGGGTTATTCCCATCTCTAGGATAATATCATGTCCCATTACTAATCCTATTTGTTAGGAATCCATATTACAATTACCTCAGTAATTATTAATAAAAATATTGTTATTATTTTAAAGACCTAACTATAATTACTTTTACTGGTATATAAATATAGAGTATATTTAATTATTATTATCTGTTTTATTTCTTTTCTTGACTTAGGTAGATATGTTTATAATGTATTTGCGAATTGTCGTGGCTAACCTCTTTTGTATTCTTGGCTCTTTAACTAATAAATTTATTCATTCTCTTGGTAATATTTAGCTTTAATTTTACCCTCTTAACCACTTTGCAAATTGTTTCAATTAAGGACATTCATATAGTACTTAAATTATTTTTATAAAATTAAATAAACAAATGATAAAATAAACAATAACTATGGAAAATTTTTGAAAAATTGTAGCCTTTATGGACCGAGTTAATTCCTTAAGAAGTGGAAAAATCCCTAAATGTTGTTAGTGCAATGATTTGTATTTTAAATAAAATATGAACAGGAAAGTATATATTTCACACCCAATTAATGAAAAATTAGATTAGTTAATGCTAGTATAAAATAGCATTGATGTTTATTTTTTTGACCCAGTTATTATTTCAAAATTATAATTAGTTATTTTTTTGAGTTTTAATCATTTATCATTTCATTAATATTATAATTATCTCAGTCTCAGTGTGCTCAAAGCACCCTTCTTCATTGTCTTCAGAACCGTCTTGGGTCACGCAACTTGCAACTCATGAGCACACTCCATCTTGTGTTTGAGAAAACAACATAACATGGTGGATAAATACACCATCATTGGTGTATGAACCTAGAAACCTTACTGCCTCCCCCAGACTAGCTATAGTAACATTAGCTAAAACAAAACTACATGAACATACCTCTATGTATTTCTTAGGCTATAACATATACAATATAAGAGAATTATATTAAATTAAATTTAGTGAAAATAAAAAATTATCAAAAACAATTTAGCTATAAGTTTTATAAGTAGCATTAGGATTATTTGAAATTCTTAATTGTTTTCATACGGGTGGAAATAAAGATAGTAGTCAAGAGACTTAAATAAAAAATATATTTTCAATTAATATTGATCACTTGTAATAACGTTTACAAGATATGGTACATATTTTAACTTTCTATAATTAACAACTCAAATTCATTAACATAAACAACTTAACAAGGAATCAATTAAGATAAAATAACATATAAATCAAAATTTACAACAAATATAAAGAAAAATCAACAACACTTATAAGTATAACAATAAATTAATTACATTTAAAAATTAAAGCTTCAAAACATTTTTCAGTATTAAAAAAATAAATTCAATGAATTTCGATCAGCTTTAGTTAAAAAACCAAACAATTTTTCCCTTTAATTAATTTTAAAATAGTATGTAGCTTCTAACAATTAGAAAACATTGAAAGATACTCGATTGTATATGTAGATATTATCTTACACCTTCATTCATTCTGATTTTTAGATGTTTTTTCAGGAAACAGTTCTTCAAGAATAATGTCAAAAAAGACGTAATATAACTGGAAAAATATGTAAAAGAATAATTAGTCTAAAAATGTACCTCTGCTCTATGAGTATTAATCTAATAAATATTATGAAAAATAGGTTTATATATTTTTGTGAGCGTTAAGAAAAGCATAGCAATTGAGGAAACTTATGGCATATAACTTATAATGACTTTCTTTATGATTATCTCTAACATATAGAACCTGTGAGATGATAATTTTGGACAGAATGGCAAGGTGAAAGGTTGCAATAATTTCAAACGAATTGATCACATTATAAAGGGTCTGTGATGACTTACTTCTGCATTAAAGAAAAATATAAACGGCTCACCTGTTTATTAATCAAAGGATTCTGGACTATCATAAATACAGATTCATAAAATGTATGCGAAAATCCTTTCAATTTCCCAATTTTTTCAGATAAAGCCACAGATACTTCTTTTGGATCTGTTTTAGTGTTTTTTTCATATAGAACCCCTGTAAGATATAACAAGAAATGAAAAATTTAAATATCAAACAGTATAATATATAAATGCCTCAACAATTTACACTGAAGGAGGCTGATGAGATGTGCAACCCTCTTTGGTACAAGTAATGCTCTCAACTTGACATCTAGGATATGTTTACACAAGGAATCAATTGGTTTTTGTAAGAGCGAATGTACAGCTAAAGATAATCTCACTAGCGGTTCAGATAAAGCTAGCAGCCTTACACCTGAAAGTATAAAAATATATACTAAAAATTATCACGGTTAATTTAAACTGAAGCTCGTTAATTGAAATAATTTACCACAATATACAAGACAATCTGCAGGACCTTTGATGGCAAGGACACTTTTACTACTTTTTATTTTTTGCTCATTGGGAAATGCAGTTAAAGGGATTCCAAGGTTATCACCAAAAACTGTATTAAGTAAACTTCTTACTCTTCGGGGTGAAACTTCACAGTTGTATTCTCTCCATTCAAGTCTATAACCGTAACAATGCTTAATAAGTAATAATTTTGATTAAAATTATAATAAGATGGTTTAAATAAGCAAGCTGATCTAAGAATGAGAAAAATATGAACTATATAGTTGCTTGCTTCAAATGATCTAATGCCAGTAATAGTACTGGAGGCCAATGCAAGAAATCTATATGTTATCAATTATCAGAATAAGTAATTTAAATTATGAAATAATTAACACTTCCTTACTTTGATTTTGGCTTCAAGTCAGTCGAAACAAAGAATGTTGAGATAAAAGATTCAATGTTTTGTCCCCTTTCTTTCCTGAGAGAAATAGGAACTGATTTTCTAAGGAGTCTTCCCAGAGCATTTTCCTCTAGCGTAAATTCTGGAGCTGACAGAAACCAATGAAGCAGATCAGAACCTCTCAAAGAAGGGTTCACTAGTAATTTCTGGAGATAACTTTCATAAACCTAACAAGTATTTTTTATTGTTATCAATTACTAACAGAACTCTCTATAATTTATTTTAAACTACATAAATATACTAACAAATGGCTCTGTCGGTGGACTAGGGGCTAATAAGCCGCAAGGAGGCAGTTGACTATCAGGAAAATCTCCATGGAATTCAGTTAATTTGGCTTCCAATGCATAAAAATCTGTCAATTTCCTTTCAACACACCATTCATGTCGAACAATCCCTAAAATTTCACAAAGTAATTTAAAAAACATTGTGTTGTAATAAAAAAAATTCCACCATTCTACAATTTTTTTCATACCTCCAGTTCTAATTTAGTTCAGTGTTAATTAATATTATATAATTTGATTCCAGATCTCAGGAATAAAATTAAGTTTCTCTTTTATGTTTAATATGCATTAAAGTTTTCCTTTATGAATACATTTTCTTTAATTTTTCTTATTGTTGTATTCCCAAGTAACTTCTCTGTTAAACTTGATGATTTCATGAATGAGAGTGAATATTGATTATTATATAGTTGCTTAAGGTTGTGTGATTTATAGGATAACTATGGAATTTCTAGAATTGTTTTTAGATTTTTTTTTGGAATTGTTTTACACATAAAAAATGTTTTATAACAAAAAATCCATATTATGGACTGAGACTGCAACTCCATGCTTGACAACACATAGGAGTTAGAGGAAGAAGAAGAAGGTCAATTACGGGTCTAGCTTTCATTTTTAAACTTGGTAATGGAAATGAATAACATTCTCTCTTTGGTTGATTTAATATTTGTCTCAGATTCCTAAGATAATTGTACATTTAAGCCTTAAAGGGTAAGAGGTCGAAAACTGGTCAGGAAGGTCTGGAGGCAGTTCTTCCAGAGAAAATTTAGGATGGAAGAACATCATCTTAAGTACAGAGACTGCAAGAGGAGAGGAGATAGAGTAATTGACACTTATCCTGAAGCTATGGACGATGCAATCGGAGAAGACGAGGTGTAGTTGGCAGTTAACAAAATCCAGCAAGAAAAAGCTCCAGGACCAAATGGCATTGCTATGGAATTTATAAAATATGGAGGCAATGAAATGATTAAATACCTTCAAATGCTGTTCCAGAAGATTTGGGACCTTAAGTTGCTGCCACGAGAATGGGAAAACATCATAATCCCAATTCACAAGAAAGGTAACCAAAGCAAATGAGGTAACTAACTATTGGCCAATTTGCCAGTCCTTGGTAGTGTACAAATTATACACTATGAAAATAAAGCAGCGACTGCAGAGTATTGTGGAACAAAATATTGAAGAAGAACAAGTGGCTTTCAGATATGGAAACAGACCCAGGACCAAATTTTTTCCTTGAGAATGATAGGCAGTCTATTTGGCATTCCTGGATCTGAGGGCAGCTTTTCACTCAGTCCAGAGACAGGAGATATGGCACACACTAATAACAAGAAGAGTGCCAGCAAATTTGGAGAGTGTAATCAAATCAGTGTACCAAGATCTACAGGGCATTGTAAGACTTAATGGTCAGACATTGTGGCGTTTCCACTTTTATAAGGGAGTAAAGCAGGGAGACAGCATAAGCTTACTACTATTTGTCCTTCTTATGGATGAAATATGAAGTTTTTGGAACCTAACTTCGGTACTGGCAGAAACGAAAAAGAGACGTTAGAAAATGGAAAAGAGGACGTCCCCGGATCAGATGGCTAGATGATGTGGAGGAAGATTTGAAGCTCTTGAAAGTTGGCAAATGGAGGGAGAAAGCAAGAGACCGTGTAGATTGGTTATCTGTTGTGGAGGAGGTCCAGGTTCTTGCAGGACCGTAGTGCCACAATAATAATATCTTCATCTATTATATACATATAGTATATTATGTTCATCTCTTTCAGTAGACTTGAAAAGTATACTGTAAGTATTGTTGTTTATTGAAGCATAGAACAATAATGAGGACCCTATTCGAGGGAAGGGTAAGCCTGTACAATCCTGGAGATTGTTCAATCTAACCTTGCATAGGGTCAATCCTCTGCACAACTAGTAAGTAGAAGGGTATATGTTTAACGGCTGTAGTATCCATTTTATAAACAACATCTCGAACTCTTACTCGCCAGGAACTCAAATCCCTTTCTTCTTCATCTTCTATCAATGTTAGGTCTTCAGCCTATAAAAATAAAATAGATAAATACTTTTACTACTAGAAATATATTTTTGTAGACGGGAATAATAGAAAATCATAGTTTTAAAACATCTTTTTTCAAGGGTTTTTAGTTTTAAAGGTATATATACATAAGTTTTAGTTTCAAAGGATATAAACCTACTGCATATAATAAATGGAAAGGTCCAGCTAATATAAACTTTGCTTAATATATTAACATTGTTTCATTGTTTAATGACATTAACATTTATAAATAGAAAAAAAAGTTTTTAATAAAAAAGTGATATTCATATACTTACAAATTCAGTGTCTCCTTCAAGCTGTAGTACATCAGTATCAAGTGCAGTTCCTTCTAGTACTGTTTGTTGCTTCAATGCACCCTTGATCTTATGCAGCCTATGGCTTAACCGAGAACCTCCTGATCGTCTGTCCCCACTATAATAATAACTGTTAATTTTACAAAGTAAATAGCTAATAATAAATTACACAAACACTATATTACATTTACCACCTATAAATATAAACATATTCTATAAATAAAAATATCAAGAATTTACCTGTTTTTAGCAGGAGACCCAGGAGCTGAAGGGGAACTAAACAGATAGTAAAAATATAGCATCAAAAAAAAAAAAAAAAAGAAAAAAATAAATAAATGAAAAAATAAAATAAAAAACGGCGGAAAAAGGGCTAGATAAAGTTTTCTAATCAATGTATTCTGTTTATATCTCATGGAATGTCAATTTTGTAGGCAAAAAAAAGTAAAAATCTTCCAGCAATATTGATCAGATTTCTGAAATTAAAAGTCTGGAGGGTATTCCCTCACAATTTTTAGGAAATTGATCTTAAATAAGCTATTTTGAATATAATAACTTCCTTGAGTATTATATCACCATAATTTTTGACATATGAAGTTGTCAGATTTCGAAGTAGGTATGGCTCAAATTTTCTGGGTTTTCAAATAATTGGGTGAGAGTGCTACGATCTTATTTCCGTAGGTGTACTACGAGCATGATGATTTGTACTATCAATGACTTATACATGTTGATGTAGATCATCAAATAACCATCTTGGTTATTACACAAGTCGTTTTGCATAAAATAAGTCCTATGTAAATTTCAGTACAATATATAAACTATGAACTTATTCCTCGAATTACATGTCATAATTTTCAATTACTTTAATTCATCTCTCTTCCAGCAGCCAGATTTTATGGTGATACCAGTCTTAAGTTTTTGAGATGAAAAAGTCTTCATATCCTGATTTGACATTCTTGTTATATATTGATTGCTGGCTGTAGTCAGATGGTGCAATGAATTGCTGTCACCTTACACAAATATCACTTTATCCCCACTGTCCAAAGCAAGGTATATCTCTTATAAAACACCATTTACTCTTTTCCATTATTGGCAGCATAACTTTGTGTGAATAGACCTACCATTTATGAGGAACCAGTTGAAAACATCCTCAAAATTCCACTACAGACACATTGTGAAGGTTGTTCTCAGAATTGAACCACCTGAGCCAAAAACGCTGCTATGTTATGATGCATCACATTTTCAACTTCCACCTCACTAAGTTCCTCGGCTGCCGCCTTTTCAAGTAGTTAATGAATAACAATGTTTTCCTCCAAGGTTCTATCAAATTTATAGAACAAAATGAAAGACAGAAACGGTATAAATGATTAGTCAAAGTAAACAATGTATATGGATTGTTTATGTCAGAGTCTAATATGGATTAAAACGGAGACTTTTATGTCAAAAATGAATTAATGACACAAAGATTTTTGTAAGAACCTAGTAAAAATAATTTCGAAAGTATAAAAGACAATATAACAGGCAAATTTAACTTTAGGCTATGTACTATCCCTAGTATCTTCAACCTTTGGGATGAGATATAGGACTAGGAGAATTTTGGCCATTATCCTTTCTGTTAGAGCTTCAATAGCAAAGGAACATAGAAGTTAATGAATATATGTGTGTATATATATATACAAGTTTGCATAACATGTTTGTGGAATTGCCAGATGGTAGAGAGATAGAGAAGAAAGAGATTTTATTATGTCATTCCTGAGTAAATCATCAGTGCTTATTGCATATCCCTATTGTGCAAGGTTAAAGAAGTATAGGCTCCTAAGAAACCTGAGTGATGGGTGAAGGAGGCAGAACTCATTGATGATTACATACTTCATTGACTGTACCCAAAACTTGCTTATATCTCAACGAAGACACACTAATTAGATGCACTCATCAGTGTAGCGGCTGACTATAATTTACAATAACAATGACAATTTTTTGCCCTTATCTTATCTAGGTAAAATGACAGGAGCACCAAAATCTTAAGGAATGCTTTACTTTACATTTTATGATCAGAAGTTTTCTTTTACACACTACTAGGTACATTTCTGATAAATGAATTAACATACAAATATTAGCAATTAATCAAAACATAATATTCTTTGATCCTTTTCTTTCAACTTAGTTTATTTTCTTCAGTGTTTTGGCCCTAAGGCCATTAACAAGGAGACACCTAAAATATTCATATAATTCACTCACATATTGGTGTTAGTCACTAATATTATTGTTTTTTATGAGTGAATAATAAGTAAATATTTTAAGTTTCTCCTTGTTAATGGTTTGAGGGCTGAAACACTGAAGAAAATTAAACTAAGTTGAGAGAAAAGGATCAAGAATATTGTATTTTAATTGAAGTTACCCACTCTTAAACAAATAATAACTATATATTATATTAATAAATTAATTAAAAAATACCTTTCAGAACTATGATAACACAAATAAAAATCTAAAAATATCAGTAAATAGAATACAAATAATTTAAAATATGTAATAATATGAAAGAAAGTCGATACATCTCCATTCTTTAAGATGTACAGTAATAAAATAATGTAATATAAATCAAATTTACAGTTCACAGAATAACCTAATATTTCACTATAAAAACTTCATAGGATTTCAGTTTAAATCTGTTGTGAATTTGATTTTAAGTTAACCATATGGTAACATGAAAGAGGCTAATTAAGTATTTTATTGTCAAGAAAATACAAAATAGTAGTACTTATTCTCAAAAAAGTAGCACTGAGTTCCCAGAATAATTTTTTATATATGAGTAATTTATGAATAATTTTTAACTATTAATAATCATAATCATTAAAATTATATAATAAATTTTCAATATTATGTCATTTTAATGTAGTTTAATAAGATTTTTTCCCTAATCTTTTTGATGAATACTTAGTGATAAAAAATAAATCCCACTAAAAAAAAAAAAATCATAATGAAGTTGTATAATATATACTGTGTAATTTTTAGTCTGTATTATTATGAACTCAATAAAATGATTTGGTTTTCGTAAAGTCATTATTGTATGAGGTAATTTTTGTAATAGAAATTTAGTAATGATTTTGACTGCATTTAAATGAAAATTGTTTAATTATTTACACAATTTTCGATACTTAGCCATTAATCTTAAAACGTAAAAGTATGGTAATGATTACCAGTTTGAATTGAATACTTTTTATAAAATCTAACAGTAGTGGTAATGACAACAATAAAGATATGTATTTAGGTGGGCTTCTCAACTGAAGTCCATTCTCCTCTGGTAGCTGGTCCATCAGCTCTGCCCTAACTCTAAACTCGGAAACAATTTCCACACTCTTCTTTTAATTTTTTTTTGCAAGGATTTATCTCTAGTGTTTGGTAATGACATTAAAACGAGAGGAAAAGGTTAGGAAGTAAACGAACAAACCCTATTATTAAAATACCCCAAAAATTAAAAACAAAATATGAAGTAAAATGCTTAAATTTTTGAGTGAAAATAAATATAGGGTGTCTAGTGAAATGGCTTGAAGAAATCTAAATTTTTAGGTTTTTTCCTAATCAAGCAAACATATCAAATTCAATTGATTATACATTATTCCCTACTTTCATTTTTTAACTTATTAAATTAATTTAATAAATTTTGACCCAGTTAAACTTTGAATTGGGAGTTGATGGCTTACAATGTTATTTAATGGACACTGATATTAAATAAAAGAATACCATATTTACACATCTTACAAATATCCAATTATTTGTTACAAATAATAATTATTTACACATCTTACTAATATCTCTGAACAGAATTCCCATATAATATTTATGGACAGAATTTTATGAAGCTTGTTTTATTTCTTATATTTCTGTTTCTAAAATATTCAAATATCCATTTATAAAATTTCTTAATATTTCCAGTTTTTTTTTTCTCCAAATTTTCCCCTAATTAGGTAAAATTTACTGCTGGCACTGCTTTTTCTGGTTCCCTTTAGGTTGAACAGTCTCATAGTTCAGGGTTTGACACAATAATACATAATACAAATATTATAAATCTAACAGGTCATTTAACATGGGATTCCGTTTAGAAAGCTGAAAATGTTAATTTAGTTTCAGATATTGCTATCTTCAAATTATATTTCAATTCAACAATCCTCCGATTAACATTGTAAAGCATCAGAAATAGTGTTATTAGCGAGTACCTGACATTTTGAATTTAAATGTATAGAAACCTCAGTTAATGGACACCTCTTCAATAAATTTTCAAAACTGATGATACTACCAAACATAGTAAGGAGAAATAAAAAAAGGTGGCTTACTTCAGAAGTTACAAAAAATCCATTTTTGAGTTGTTTTTAAAGAAAAAAATTGCACTATCTGTTACAAAAAGGTTAATTCTTTACCTAGACTGTACAAGAGATGCAACAAAAAATTGTGTTTTAAAACCCAAATTGGGTTTCTTGTATTCAAGCAACTAATGGAAAGAGATTTTTTCATGGAAAAATCTAATTTTAAAACAACTTTTTTTCAGTGATTTGTCCAATCCAATGTGTTCTGAAGGGGTATTGCGAAAAAGTGCAAAACATTACTTATGGTTATTGAACATTTACAGGTAAATATAGATTCCAATAGAAATCCTCATTTCGCGTAAAACGAGTAAAAATAGTTCATCATCATGAAATGCATAGGTGTATTCCAGGCTGGTAGAGAGTATCTGAAATGTGATAATGGATTCTTATATAAATTTTTTTTTGGAGGGGGGATTGTTATAATGATTCAGAAACATTTTGTTATGATTTATTAATTACTGAATTAATAAAATATTAATTTAATTAAAAAACCTTTGCATAATAAATCATGCCATTTTTAAAGTTTTAATAATGAACATTTCCACTGTGGTAGTTTTTTTTTCAAATTCCCTAACTTTTCTAGGTCTAAACACCCTATTAATATCATTACCTGGAAAACTATCTCTGATAATGACATTTTAGAAACTTAAGCAATTATAAAACTAAATTATCCTTAAGAATTTTCATTTTTAACATTTGATTATGAAGAAATGTTTCTTCACAGAGTAGAGGTGGAAAAAAAAAAATAACAGGTTAGAGTTTACTAATTGAGTAAATGTTCTAATGGATTAAAACTTGGCCATAAAATGAGAATTACACTAGTATGGTTTTATCATGTGAAATGTCAATTATGAAAGTGACATCAATAACATAAGGGTGAATTTATTTCTTATTGATTGGTAGATTTGTTTGAAATTAGTACCAGTAATTGGATCACAATCTTAATTTTGAAGGGTAAGTATGAGCCAATTCATTTACAGGATTAATTATAAATCATTTCAAGAATGACCTTGCAAAAATTTTACAAACGTTCTGCTATATCTATCATAGAGCAACTAATATCCTCTTTCAAAACCAACTGTCCTATAAGTGTTAGAAGAGAGAGAGAAATACTTTATTCATCTATGCTGCCCAAATACATCAGGTTGGAACATACACAGCATACTTATCAATCCGTAATCGGACATATATAAATTACATGGTATAATAAAATAATAAAAAACAGTTTTTTTTCCCTACAGTTTCCTTTTATAATCAATTTCAGTTTATACGCCAAATACAAATATTTCAATTCATTCCTTTTTTTCTTTCCCTTTTCTGTTCCTTCAATTTCACCATTTCACAATTTTTAATTCACCCGATCAACAAATTCACTCTCCCGAATTCACCCTTCTAGATCCTCTCCAGTGACCCGCTAAACAAATTCACTAATAGATGGCAATGTGAGATCAGACCAGCTTACCAAAAACAAACAAACAAATACATTCTACGAGAATAAGACTAACACATGAATGGATAAATAAGTTTTAAAAAAAAATAATAGTACTAATAAAATAAAATAAAATAATTTAATGAATAAATACGTTGAAACACACAAATCGACAGGTCCACAAATTAAAATAAGTAAATAAAACAATGAATAATCTCCGAGCTAATTTCCATGCAGGTGATGATCCCCAGGGAGTCCAAAATAATATTTTCTGCTAAGATCGCAATATCCCCGATGTTGGCACCTAGGCCTTCTAAGAAGCTGTTGTTCTATCTGATATTGTTCCGCGAGATCCAAACCAGAGGCCTCTCACAGTGAACTCTCTCTCTCCGAAGGTCTCGCAGAATTTTTCCTTTAGGTAAGGGACGCATTTTTCATATATTTTCTTTTTTCCCCTTTCCACTCCACCTTCCTGTTCGAGGACATTACTTTCAAATCTTACTGTCGGATCCAAGACCAGAGCCGTGCCTCCGATTTTTGTAAATGCAACAATATCGGTATATTTTACGGATCCGTCGGTGTCAACACAATAGACCTCCTCGAAGCAGGTGAAGTCTTTTCTTTCAAGGAACTTCATCAATTCTTCCTTGACCCTGTGGTGCCGGCGTGTTATAAGGAGGGAGTTAAAATAAATAAATAAACCTTCCAGGACCAACTTCAAGCTTTGATAAAGCAAATAAAGATTATATCCATTCATATTTAATTATATTTATATATAAAAGCAAATAAAATTAACATTTTTTACAACGCAACCATATATGTTATAAAAGCGGATTAATGTTGAAAAAATTAAAAACAATTCACACATGAACTATATTTATTTATCTATAAAAGACCAACCTTTTCAACAGTTAGAATGCTAATAAAATTTTATAAATAAATTATTTAAGTGCAAATATAATATTAATTGTTAAAAAAAACAAAAAAAATTATATAGAACTTGTGTCAACAATGTCTTCATAAACATAACTCTTCAACACTAACAAAGTATAGATCTTTGGATACAAACCTTGATCCAGAAATATTGAAACTACAAGGTGTCCTTGGACCGCAAAGCCATGTATAGAACTGGAAATCACACTATATTTTACCAAAGGTAAGACAAGAACACTGTTGTAACATTAGACAAATAATTTTTTCTATGATTAATAATTGTTATGTATGCCCATTTGAGAGATTGAAGTAAAGTCTAGCATGTTCAACTTAACACATTGGTTTTTTAATAACTGAAATTTATTTTGCATAAAACTTTATCAAATAGTTGACTTGGAAACCAGCGATGTCTGGTCCAGGTCTACCAAGTTCTAAACGTAGGTCAACATGTTGAACATGATAAAATTTTATCAATGAATAAAGTGGATTTAAGAATAAATACAACCAAATACCTCATCACTAGTGTGAAAAAGAGGGCAGTAATTATTATCCAAAAGGCTGTAAGCATGTTCATAAGCTTGAAACAATGGTCTAGAAGTCCTCAATTTTGTAACATCTTTTGAAAGAACTGAAAATCCAAAACTACATTCACAATATGAAGTAGCATATATAATCATAAAATTAACTTGATCCAAAAAAATAGTAAGCCAAATGAACAATGCTTTCATCTATCCTTTTTTGTTTCATTTTTTCAAATATTCAAATCAAAACAAAAAATTAAGCATAAATTCACAAACGGTAATACTCATATAGTAAATTCCTAAATGATTATATTTTCCATTGAGAAAATCACTCTGATATCCACTAAGCCATCTATAGAATAGAAAGCTTGAGTGTAAATATAAGCAAATGTCTGTAACCAATATTTTAGGGGTATTCATGATATTGTGTTAAATGTAAAATGTTATAAGTATAGCATTGTGAGCAGCCCTATATAAAGTCATGTTAAATGATAAATTCATAAGAGCTCCAAGCCGATTTTCTCAGCAACTTGTTTAGTAACCTTTCCTTCCAAAACTTCTTGTTATTGTTTACTTTTAAGTTTTGATTACAGTGATTTATTACAACATGCCTAAAATAAGTGAAAAGTAGAAGTTTAAAAGTTTGACTACTGATTATATCTTTTAATAAGTCCAAAACACAAGGCAAAAGAAAAACAAAACAAAACACAAACTACGAGTAAGTAACCCAACATGACAACAAATAAAACGGTGACAAGCTCAGCTGGTCTGTTTCATGACGACATTCTCCATTTAACGGACCTAGTAACAGATTCTCAGCCATGTTATATCGTTTTAAATCGGTAAAATAAGGAAATATTTCTGCATTTAACATAAGTTTTTCCATTTAACACGCTTTAACATGTTAAACTAAAGATCATGAATACCCCTAATGATAGCTTCATACCTATGGAAGCAGGTTCACTGCACTACTAATTTATTAGATTAACTTTAGAAAATTTATTCACTATATATATTAATAATGTTATTGCTCTATTTATTAAAGGAGGTAAGAAGAAAAAAAAAATTATTGAATTTATGAAAAGAAAAATTTATTGCTTCAAAAACAATGACTAAGCCCACTATTTTTTGTTAGAAATAGCAATGTTAATAACATTTACGCAATTGACCAGTGTAAACAGTAGGTATCAAAATGATATTATTAAAATGTAATTAACTTTTTGCTAAAAACAATGTGGCTGATAACATTTGAGTATAAATAAACCTTAAGACCACTTAAAAGTTCTGTAAAAAAAAAAAGATTTAATGATGTACAAAACGTAAATACAACATCAAATAAAGTAATGTTGACATTTTTTAGAAAAAATAGTAATAGCCTGTATTTATTAATGTTATTAACCTCATAAATCTTTATAATGATCAGCCTCATTCCATGCAGAAATTTTCAGGAACAGTTTTAAAATGGCGATAGATTTATCCCTTATTTATATAAGAATTAAACCCTAAGACAGTATAAATAAAATATTATTTTCATTCCTTTTGGTTTTTTTTTGGTATCCTTCATTAACAGTAATAACATTAAGAGTTCATACATTTATAATACATGAAATGTATAATATCTACTTTAATATTTTAATTTATATTTTCACACGATAACTTTACAGTTATTAAAAAGTTTGTGCTGTGAACTTG
Organism: Halyomorpha halys; assembly: GCF_000696795.3. Lineage (NCBI taxonomy): Eukaryota > Metazoa > Arthropoda > Insecta > Hemiptera > Pentatomidae > Halyomorpha > Halyomorpha halys. The sequence continues at coordinate 84,627 of NW_027113207.1, read as the reverse complement.
TTTCCAAAGGTATGAAGTTTAACATGATGATACGTACGCAAGCGGACATCTTTGCTCTTAGCAATTTGTAAGATCATAAAAATATTGTTGTTTATTTTCATTATATATTATTTCTAAAACATTCAGAACACAATTAAAAATAAATAGTTGAATAAATCTTACGTTTTCTCATCTGAGAGACCAGCTCAGAACTAAAACCAATAGAATCCGGGGAGTGAGGAGAAAAATAAACAGAAAATAGATCCCAAGCATCACGATGTAAAGAATCAAGCTGTTCACTTGTTAGTTCAGGAGTCAACATTCGTTTATTGAACTCTTCTAAAAAAAAAAAAAGTAGGCCAAACCATAAAAAATAACTTAATAATACAATTAGTGATGACTATAAAAGTTTGAGTAAAAATGAGAAGGATAAATTTTTCCTCATCCCATGTTTTTTTTATTAAGGTAAACTATTAAACCATTTTTGATAAAACTTTAGGGTGACTGGAGATATTAGTAATGAATGAAGATTTTCAAGAAAATCTTCCTGGTTGGGGGGGTATATGCAGTCAAAGTCCAATGGATCCTAGGATTGATAAATAAAAAAATTTCATTGGAAGTAACAGGTAGTTTAAGAAGGAGATTAGTAAAATAAAATGATAGCAAAAAATTAGTAGCAGGCAAGGTAAATAAACAAAATTCACAGCAAGATTCATACTATTTTTAATTTTTCCAATGCTTCAGCTTAAGTTGGTATCCTTCATGAGGGTGACTCTTCCATATTTCTACAGTCCACTTTTTTTTGCAGTTATTATTTCAGTTATCATTCACAATTCTATAGATAATTGTCGATAGACAGTTTATACTTTCATATATATTTGGAGATAAATGAATATATAAGATCAACACATTACATTTTTTTTTTTTACTTATATTGCTTTAGAAAAATAAAGATACAATGTTTATGACATTGTATGATGAAAAGTTCATGACTGTACAACATATCGATGACTTAAAATGAAACCCTTGTATAAAAAAAAAAAAAGAATAACTTCTATACATTATTAGGTGGATGAGCTCGTACCTCACAATACTTGAGTGTCAAGTAAAATAATATTACTTGTACTGTGGATTATCGACAAAGAATCAAACCTTGTATCTTTCTCAGTAGCCCTAATATTTAAGTTTCAAGTCAATATAAATTTAACATTTTTTTTTGTAATATGAGGTTCTTATTCCTCATCAATATAACTATTTTATATGTTTGTCAAAATTAACTATTGAATAAAATAATTAATCCCCAGTACTAAAATCTAAAAAAAGTAAATATATAAACTAAGTAGCCTCTGGTTGACAAGTAACCTCACTTAGTAAGGTACTTACTACCTTTTTCAAGAACCTGAAAAAGATTTGTTTACCTTTCGGACATTCATAGTTGGTAGAAGTTGACATTTAAGATATATTGTAATATGCTTTTTTTTAGTAAATATTATATTTTGATGTATAAATGGTTATTAATATGTTTTATTTTATATATAATTTTAATATTGTTATTTGTTATTTTAAATTATAAAGCAAGCTAACAAGTTTTCTTTGTCTAAAAGAAATACGTTGTATTCCAAACAAAGCCAAGATGGCGGTACGTATTCTTCAGTCAAGTCCATGTGAGCAGATTTAAATATCATAAAAACTATTTTAACTCTTTCCATCATAATTGAAAATACAGTAAATTAAAGGAAAAATAGAAATCAAGAAATAGTGCTAATGAATAATATTCAGAAAGTAAATCATTTGGAAAAATCCCAAACTGTTGTGCGACAATCGATGTTTACATGGAACCTCAAGGCAGGTTTTGGTTTTTGAACTTGTGTCAGTTGGGTCGGTGGCGCCAAAAGGAGATGGTCTCAGCAGTATGAGAGGTCGTCGTCAGTTTCTGTCAGGAAAGAAGCCATTGATGCTAGGACGGAACAGTGGGATTGAGAACAAGGAAGGCGCCAAAGAATCAACAAAGGAGGATCGTTAGTATATAGAGCTTGGTTAGTTTTGTATGCATAATAATAGATACATGTGTAAAATAGATTTTAATTTAAATTAAGAGAAATTATTGTATCTGTATTCTGATTGTCTAGCAACCACATGCCCTGAGATTAAGAGTCTCTCTCTCTCTTTTTATATAATAAAATTAAGAGTCCTTTTACATTATAAAAGTTAAATATAATTCTATTATCCATTTGATATTAGTGTTCTCAATTTGAACCCAAGTTATCTTTTATATTTGAGAAAAGTTCAAAAAACGATTCAAATTCTTTTTATTTTATTTATAGTAATGATGACTTTATTATTTTCTCTGAATGTGAAACCTAGCTGTTCCTATTAGTGGAAGAACAACTCCATTGAAAAGAAAGTTTAGAGCAAGATATTTGAACAGAATAAGGATGAATCAAAATGGCTTCATAATGCCGAATTGCATGACCTGTCCACAGTAAGTATAACTGAGTTCATAGCACTGAGAAAGTCAAAATGGGCATGTAAGTTGTAGGACTAAGTAATGAATCAATCACTTAATAGTTAATCATTGCTAAACTATTGGTCCAATATATGGTACATGTCCAAGGGGTTCACTGAGACATAGGTGAAAGGATTAAAACAGACCTTAGTTTCTTGGGTTCTGATGGAGATCAGATAAAGGGGACAATTTGAGGAATCAACAATGAACCTTTGAATTCAATAAAAATCATGAAATTGATATTATAATCCATCTAGGCCTGGCTTTAATACATGCAAACCTAAATTACGTTACATCAAATGAGAAAAACTGGCTGTATATATATCCTATAAACGTTTTCAATATTTAGTATTTTCAAATTTGCTACTGTTTCATTAACTGGACCTCATAAAAAAACAAGCACACACACACACACACACACACAAAAAAACCATAACACTCGCATTTCTAAAGATAATTCATAAGTAGGGGTTCATAAAGTGAATAATAGTTTGTTTTTTGATATAATAAATAATTAATGTGAATAATAAAACATTATGTAATGATTTGTTTTATTTTTGGAAATGTTATTTTTTAATAAATAATATCATACACTTGTTACTATGTAACTTCCATTAGCATGATTATATGAAAATAAAAAATATCTCTGAAAATGTGAGCTAGAAATTTCATTTGATTGTAATCCATATCTATTAAAATAAAAATTATATAATGCATAATTCAAATTATACATACCAACATCAAGACAGAACTGTAAAATATGAACAGCATTTTGCTCTTTTAAAAACTGCATAAAAGCATAAAGTAAAGATTGGTCCTTTAAAATAGTACACATATCAGGATGTAGTGCCTGTGAAGAATCAATTTGTTTAATTATTGCTATTTCAAAGTACACCATTAAAATACTACTGTAAATACATACAAGTGAATTACTTTCCAGCAGAGACTGTTTTTTGACAAATGATTCAAGGAAAGCAACATTCTTTTGAGTAGCTTGTGGATACTGAGCAAGCTGTTTATCACTCAGAATATAAAGGAGGAGGCTGTTTAGGACAGTGACGTCTGATACACCAGCTATTGGGAGAAGAAGCCATCCACTCAGTATTTCAATTATAAGAGTAGAGAACAAGCTGCCAAGGAAAATAAAATGTAATATTCATCAAAACACTAACTTTTATTCATAATCATAGAAACATAAACACAAATAATACAATTATACTTACTTGCATTTTAAGTTTCTTTCTTCTATGAGATAAGGAAGTAAATATTTGACTCTCAAACGAATGTAGTCTAATTCTGATTTCCTATTGTAAGTAGCTGGATGAAAATTAGGTCTTACTTTTGACTGAAGGCCCATTTCTATATGATTGATAACAGCAGGGAATAACTTAGTGGTTAACAATTCTGTTAAATCAACCTGAAAATTAGGAATATTATTGAAAAATATGTGCTTTTTGATTTAAAAAAAGAGATTATGATAAAAGACAAGAAAATTACTTATAAAATTATGAGGTTACTGATAAATCAATAATATTAAGCTGACCACAAAGCTATTCAAAATGTTTGTAATATGTATTCCCAAATGATTACTCCAACGTGGTGGGTGTGTGTGTACTCAATAACATACAATAAGAAAACAGTTGACTATTGTTGTCAGTTATAACAAGGCAATACAGCGATTAATTTTCATTTGAATTTAGGCTCCAACTTCTTCTGGAAGGGATCTGTTTATCTGAATTTGACAGGTATGATCCAATTAAATCAATTTAACAATTATAATTTAGCTTATAACGAACAATAGAATATTGCATATAAGCGACCACCTGTCATGTTGGAGTAGTATTTCAGAACTGTTAACAAGGAATTTATTTTTAAAAAAATAAAGCTAAAGACAACACTTTACACCTTTATTTTGTTTTCATCACGAAATTTTCATTATAAACTTTAAACAAATTTAAAATACCTTTAATAATCTTGATAACACAACACTTGCTGCATATCTGATTGTTTCTCTTATTTCAGTTAAAAAGGCAATGTCAGAAGACAAATTTTGGTACCAGCTCTCCACATATGTTTCAATAGTTTTCTCTAGAAGCTGAATTATACTATTAGATCTACAGTTAAAAGATCATACAATTGATAAATGGCAGACCTAGGTCAACAAACCTTTTCTAAAGCCTCATCTATTTCAATTGGTATCAAGAGCCCCACCCATGGTTTTTGTTTGTGTACAACTTTATCTCTGGAACAGTTAGCATCTCCACAAACATTACAACTTTTCTTTACAGATACTGCTTCTTTAGTATGAGATTTAAAAGTCACAACAGCAGATATGAAGCGAATGATTTTGGGAATTTCGAAATCACACCTGTTAACAAGTTATATTCTAGATGAAATTGAACTTAATTCTGAATAAAGTTAAAATTGAGCTGAATTACCTTAAAAAGGAGCAAAATAAAAATATTCCACCACAATAAGCCAGAGAAACAGATATCCCACTCACCAAGCTGAAAGAAATTTAACAGGTAAATAAAACACAAAATAAATATAAATTTACCAAACCATTAATATATTTACCCAAAAAATATTGTAGTTAAGAGTATAATAAAAAACAATGCAAAACCTAACGCTTGTAAAAATTTATCATGAACAAAAATCTGCCATAATCTGTTTATATCATAGCGGTCCATTCCTTGTGATAAAAAAATTAAACAATATAAATGCTACGCAACTTTATAAAAGAACAATATCTTAAATAAAAATAAAACATTGTTGAAAGACATTTTCCGATGTTTTCATAACACTGTTTAACCTTCTGACTGTTACCCTGAAATATTTACATAATAAGTGACTATCAGGTGCTGCTCATAATTTGACAGGTAAAAAACAGCTTCGAAGGCCACCGCGAATTATATGTTTCTTGATGTTTTATTTAATTATAAAATTACGGTAGAAATAAATATACAAGCGAGATAATATAAGTATGGATAAAGTGGGGTTTTGAGTGTAGCTAAAACAGTTTAAATGAGTTTCTTAGATTGAGCATTATTAGTATTTTATGTTTCTACATTATTTTTCAAAAATGTGAACAAATGGAGGCAATTTGAACATTTTGATGACAAGCTATTAGCTTTGGCAATGATAAATACAAAATGTTATCTGTATATGCTATTAATAATATTAATTTTCCTATTATCAATTCGTAGATTTACAGTTGATAATAACCACTAAGAATTTTATAAACAATTACTGGTAAGGAAGTTGCTACAAAAATTTATTAGGGAGATAGGAGTTAAGTATAAAATTTCCAGACAATTTTGACCGATTCCCTACTTACGGTTTTGGAATGTGACATCTGAAATTTGTCCTCTCTTTGAATTTCGTTAGGAAAACGCTTTAAAAAGCGTTAATGTAAACCAGGGAAGACAGTAACCATGAGGACTCGAATAGGTTTCGGAGTTTATGTATCTGAAACTCCGATGCTGAGATTTGGAGGATAATCGCAGCCAATATGCTGCTTTGAAATGAGATAACAACTGAACAGGCGAATTCATTCTAGGAGAACCAAGCTCTAACTCTATAAAACTTTGGTACGCCCCGTGCTTCTGTGTGGATCTGAATGTTGGAGAACATCTAAAGCTAATGAAAACGAACTGATCTTAGACTTTTTGGAGGTAAAAATAAAGAAGAATGGATAGACTGACTAACCAGGAGCTACATATGATTTTGTAAGTCATGATGTTAAAACAATGAAACTGAAATGTTTAAGATGCGTAGGGTGTAGGATACATAGTCAGAATGACGGGTGGGAAAATGCCAAAAGTGCAGTCTACATACTTAATTCATGGAACAAGGAGAAGATTGAGACCAAAGTTGTAATGTAGCAGGAACTGGATGGCGGCAGCACAAGAACGTGACGATACATATATATGTTTATGAGAGTAGCTTTTTGCAGTAAAATAAGGATCATCTGATGAGAATTGCCAAATTTGCAACTTTCGACTTTGAGATTGTTTTGAAATACTTCTAATTAGTATGCAGCAGACTCCATTATTTTTGTATATTATTGGTTTATACAAGTATCAGTAGTGAACAATCAGGTTCCAGTTTCAGGCAGGGGACTCATACCTCAAAATAACATCAACCAGCATAGCATAAGTATTGCTCATAAAAAAACACTCGTATACTAAAAAAAATGTAGCATGGTTTAGATTGAAAATAATGCTTCTACGTGGTAATGTTTAGGGGATTCTAAACGGTAACCCCTAGACATTTCCATAACAATCTACTCATAAGACGTTTCAAGCCAATGACGAAATAATTTATTTGGGAAAAATAACCCAATTTTTTTCAAGTTTCAAATAAATTATTTGTTGAAAAAATTAAATAATGATCATAAGATTTTATATCACTATAAAAAAATAATTTTTAAATAAGAGTATTTAATTTACGCATCGTTGGGTTAGAGGTAAAAGTAATCAAGTGATATATTTTTGAATAAGAACTTGACCCCCTCACTCTGGTTTGAATAGGTTTGTTACCTATAGGATACCCCCCGTATATCAAAAATGACTAGGTAGGGGGTAATAAAAAAAAAAAAAAACGATAGCCCAATACACCACACTGCCACGGTCTTTATCTATTACATACATTATAACATTTTTAAATGGGCCTATGTGGCATTGTGTGAGGAAACGACGATTTTGATTTTGGAAAAAAATAATAATAAGGAGCTTGAATAATTCTTATGGAAATTTTTACGCCGAAAAATAAATATAAAACCTTGTATAAATCTGAACAATATAACTGAAAAAATATTGTTATTTTATACAACTTTATTCTAAATTTATTTAGCATTGCAAGGTGTGATCAGCTATTTTTACCGTAGTTTACGAGCGTTACCAAGGATTGTTCCCATGTTTCACAATACAAAAATGTTGATTTCTTAACATTCTAACAGTTTGGAATATGTTAGTTAAGATCACCAGAAATGGTATCACTTAAAAGCAAACAATTTCAAGTAATACTGTCTCTCACTACCTCTGAAAGAAAAGAATTTAAACAGATCCCGTTCTCCCTAATCCTATACAATGTGACAGCCTAAGAATCTATGGCATGGGAAATAACAAACAGAAATATTAGACAAAACATTTTCTGATATCCAAACCTATTGTAGATATATATTTGTAGATGGTCGATATGAACTTCGAAAATATAGAGAATAGATTCTCAGGTATTGCACAGTCAAACAAGAAGAAACCATAACACTATCAATTCCATTGAGGGTTATCGAATTTCCAATAAATGTAAGTTGTTATTAGCGTCAAATTCTCTCCTCGCGCCTATTTGCCTAGGGAAACAATCTGTTAAGTGGCCTGTGGTATGGAAGGCGGTAAAAGGCCGCCAGGCAGCTGGGCGAGGCTATTATTTGGCAAGAAAGGGGGGTGGGTAGAGCTAATAGTTCTCAAAAGGGACCAGGTTATTGTTTCTCAGGAGCAATATCTCTTCCCTTCCTCAGTTCCTCCCATCGTTCACAAGAATAAGGGATTGCGCAGGGTATAGTCGTCGGGCCGGGCGTATCCCTTCATCGCTTAATGTCCGTGAAATTGATTTTATTGAATGCTTTAGAAAAAGATCCATATGCGATTACTGAATAAATGACAAAAGGAAGAGATTATTTTTTGTTCCCTGTTAGTATTTTCTTCTCGTGGGGAAACGAATTTGGGATTATTTCATATGATGTTATTATAATGAAATTGCCTTTTTTTTTTCTCCATTCCCTCTACTTGTTTCATTGCTTCTCATAGTTAATAAAAAATTAGTAATGTATGTAATTGATTTTAATTTTTTTTTAAATGTTCATTCACTAAACTATATTATCATGCAATAACCCTGCTGCTACCTATTGGTTTTCGAGTGAATAATAACTTTCCTAGATCTGACAACACAGTCGATAGGTGGTAAGAACCGTTGCAGCCAGGTCCGGCGCTGTCTAGCTGCCAAGACGCACACCATGATTCAAAAAACAAGTGTCTCATCCTAATTTCTTGTTAATATTTTCTCCCACACTAAACATTATTGCCATCACTTACCTACGTGCGTCAAGTGTGGCCAACAACACAAATCTGGAGAATGCAGCAAGCCTAGGCAAACACCTGCCGTGTGTGCACTATACCATAAAGAAGGGCATCCGGCCAACTACAAGTGGTGCGAGACGTATAAAAATCTAGCATCCAGAAAACAGGCAGGTCCCAGACAAGAAGATGCAACCAGACCACCCAGGAGACCCTCAAGAATTGTCAAACCAGGAGTGTCCTTCGCTCAAATGACTGGAGAATCAGAACAGGCAACTCAGGCCCTGCCACAATCGCAACCTACATCCCATTATCCTTAACTTCAATCCCAACATTCTCATCCCTCTGTTCCTCAAACCTCACCCACTTCCCAAAAGCTTAATTATCAGATACCTTTTATCCCCCCTCCTCCTAACGCGACAGATCTCACAAACCTCCTCACCTCTTTCCTATCTGAATTTAGATCCCTTATCACTCCACTCATCTCCTTACTTACAAATCTAGTCTC
>NW_027113207.1:65979-72957 GCF_000696795.3 Halyomorpha halys | reverse complement strand
TATCTAGTTCCCCCCATCCCTACAGCCCACCTAGAAGGTTGAAACGGCAGTGGCCAAGAGACTTATTAAAATAAACAATAAAATAGGACAATTGGAGTTCTGGCAATGGTCAGATTCTCCACTCAAGTTGAGTGTTTGCGGCTTTAGCGCACTTGCTCAGTCTCCACTGGCTCATTACCAGTGATGCGGCGAGAGGGATGCGCTGGGATCTCTCTCTCTATTGTAATCATGCTTCAGCTGTTTCACAATGTTGTATGAACTGTGAAATATATTCAATATGGAACTGTCATGTTCCATTAAGTTCACAGAGGATGTCTTGTGGAATGGAATAATTATATAAATACCATTGCTTTCCAAAGAGGGTAGTTATAGGCATAGTAACAACATGTTATCAAGTTATGAAGCTGTTGTTAGTATGTTTTCAAGCTGCAAAGCGATGCAGCAAACAACCTAAACAAGGTCCTAAAGGAACCTTCCCACAGTCATGATTTCACTGAACTGTACACATGCATTTGATTCTGTGTCCCACTCCACACTAATTCAACAACTCAGGCTTCACCGATTCCCGGACCAACGACATAGTTGGATCCTATATCAGTGCCAGACCTTCTCAGTCCGGGTCAAAACTGACATTTCCACCCCCAAGCCCGTCACTTGTGGCGTCCCCCAGGGTTCGGTCCTTGCGCTAGTTTTATTCAACATATATACTACCCACATAGTCGGGATGAAAATTGACGATGTTCAAATTTCTGCATATGCTGATGACATTGCCATATACTCGGCGAGCATAAATGCTGACAAGACCATGGACCAGGGCCGCAGCAGCAGCCAAACTCATCGCTAACAAACTACGAGACATAAACATACATATCAACCCACCAAAAACTGACGCCATCACATTATCATACAAGAAAACTCCTAACAGAGCACCAAAACTTAAGGAACAGACTATACAAACCAAGCGACATCTCACATACCTCGGTACGAATCTGGAATCACACCTCTCATTCACAGCACACATATAAAACAGAGTACAGATTGTCAAGGCTACATCATACCAACTCAAACACAATTTTATGTGTTTATAATATTTTTATAATTGGGATTAAGTAGTATTGTAGGTTCTAAATCGAGTGAAGAAGGCCAATGGAGTGTACCATCAGATTTCTAAAACTGTTACAGGTAAGGAAGAAGTAAGTAGAGATGCCAAAATATGAATACTTAAATCCGTGTTCCTCCGTGTTCCTCCCAGTATAGTATGGATTTGAAAGCTGGACAGCCCTCGACAAGCGCATAAGAAGGATAATATCAGCAAAAATGAGATTCCTTCTAAGAATAGTTGGTAAGACCAGGAGGGACTGCGTAAGAAATTATATTTTAAATTTGCCATGTATTGAGAATGCAGCGTTGGAAAGGAATTTAGTTTAATTAAATATATATGTATGTATACAAGTAAACATCGCTAGATATTGCACTGCGGCAAGAAACTTGGTACAACGATACTAGACCTTCCGAGAACGTAGCTCTAACTCAGAACAAGTAAAAAAAAAAAAATCATAAAAGATGAAAGATTCCTCAATTACAAAGAATGGAATACTAAGGACTCTAAAGAAAAGTCCTGGTTTTCCTCCTAAACAGTGAGAACAGCCCAAGAAGATGGCTGGAAAAAAATTCGAAGTAGTAAAGGGGCGGAAAATCGCACCTTCGGACGTAAGGGAGGAGAAAACAGTTTGGAAGAACGGAGGAGGACCTAGAGGAATTCGATATTTTTAAGGCCTAGAGTGCAGAGAAAGTTGTCCCAGTGCAGTACAGGTACTGGCAGAACAGTCGCAGGATAGCAGATCAGAGAGAATACAGTCTTAGATGAAGGTAAGACACTAGAAGTAGTGAACCAGCAAGTCAAGCCGAAGTGGAGGAACTAAGCGGAAAAGTTCAGAGATAATGGAGCCAAAGGAGCGGAAACACTAGCTGCAGGAAGCCAAATTTTTTACATTTGATTTTTGTTGATAGATCAGATTTACAAAATTTAAATTCGTCCAACCTAAAAAACACATAAGACACAATTAAGATATAAATTGAAAAAATACAAAACAGAAGTAACAGACTGACTACCTGCTAGAAAGAACGGTTACGTGTTAAAAAATCCAAACAAAACCACATTTACCTTTAATTACCTTCCATTCCTCCATTTTAACCCTGTGCAGTTCTGAGACAAATCTTGAGTTGTAATACATAATAAAAAACATTCTTGAATATAACTTCGTAAAAATATCTATTCATATTCATACATCAACTTATACCCAACTATTTATGAACATATATAATTGTTTAAAGAGATCAAACGGGCTGATAACTTGACCAGAGAATTAAGTGAGAAGGTGACCTAGAGCCTCTTTCACAGTCTATTCCTGTTACCTCCTAGTCAAAAGGATCCTCTACTTCAAAGAACGTCCCAGATGTTATATTCAGAATAAATTTACATTGATCAATAGACCAGCTGTGACTGGCAACGGCAGCATTATCAAACACATTCTAAGTTTACATGTTTTAGTGCAATATTCATCATTATTCCATAGAATATCAGGTTTAAATTGTTTTATGCTTTTAGATATGGTTTCTGTGACCGCCCTAATAATTACAAATTTATATGTTGCGTAACCTTTTTTCTTGTCCATCTTTGAAAGTAAATGAACAAAGATATATGTGTTAAGAAATCATTTTATTAAACTGAATAGAAGGTAAAAAAAAATTAATGTTAGGACTTTATTAATAACTAAGAAATATGTGAGTTTTATTTTATTCAAATCAATCAAGCTTTAGCGTTTTCAAGTCAATTGACACATTTTCCAAGTCAAATGTGACTCATTCCATTTCAGATGTAACCTTTTCCATTTCGGTGTATCCATCCGACATTTATTAAATAACCTACAGTAAGTGCTAATTTCAGGTGAATATTAAATTAATGACAAATAAATAAATAGAGTTATTACTAAATGATTATCAATACAATTATATTTTTTAATTTTTAATGGGGGAGGGGAAGATGAATTTATCAATTTAGCGATCATTTAATGGGTTTTCGAAGTGGTCGATACCTACATTTTGTTGATGATCGAATGATTATGAATTAATTATAAGTTGGGCAGAACTCTTCGGTTTAGGTATAGTTTATTTTGAGGATGCTATTTCCGAATTTACTGTAGACAGTGCTATGACAGTGCATGCGCATTTCGATTTGTTGTTCCTTTTGGAGTTTTCTACAATATGAGATTTAAACTTTTATTTGGTTTTCTGGTATTAGATTCTATCTTTTTAATTGGGTTTTCGATCGGATATGGGTTAATTATTACTTTTGAATGTATCTTAAATATGGGGATCGTTTATATATAATAATTTCATAATAAATTAAAAATCAATACTATTAGTCTTGCAGTTTTTATTAGGCACAAATCCATTGTCTTGTACAATGCTTATCATACATTTTTACTCCTATAATATCGCTGATAGTCAGTAACAAAACGTATTAGTACCAATAGGTACTTTGTAGTTTGTTGCTTGTATTTATGAAACAGGGACATAATTTTGTATTGAAATTTTAGTTCAAACCAGTCTGGTATTACAGTGGCCTTTTTTATATTTTATTACTTTTAATTTCATTGCTTGTGTGATTTCGTTGTAATTATTTAAATGAATATTTGTTGTATCTTGTCTTTATAGCCCTGAAGAAGGCCAGCAAAGTGAAGCGAAACGTCGCCATTCACTAAATAGTTTCATAACATTTTAAGAACAAATCATTGACCAACCACTCATTAAACCAGCTGTTAACCAATCAAGTTGCACAATATTTAAGCAATTGTGACAAAATACACGTATTTACTGAGTCATATTATGACTCAGTATTATAAATCATTTGATGACTGTTTAGACCGGTATTGACGATTCATACACCTCAGAGAAATGCATTGTTTCCTCACTAAAATAAATATCCATGCAGTTTTTGAACATTCCGAAAAGGAATGGCTTCAGTGGACAATCGGAGAACTAATTATATTCCAGTTTCGAAGATAACTCTTCCCAGAAGCAATAAGATTTACGAGTTTTTTCACCGACGGTCCTTAGATAAGAAGACTCCGGGGTGCCTTATAACGCGTAAAGGTAAGACGAAATCAGGTGGAAAGATAACCTTGCCTGGTAGAGTGAAACCTCTCCGGCGGACAAAGGGACCATGAGTGGGGGCATATATTATTGCCGTGGCACCGGTAGCAATGATAAATGCTCAGGACTTTATTTCTTCTTTCCACCACATTACAGTAATGTATTCGGTCTACTCTATTCAATAGAAGTACATTTAAAAGGGTCGCTTCGCCTTACCCCCACTCCCCGCCCCACAAGTACTTAGGTATACAAGAGCAGGAAAAAATCTTGTGCCGATCTCAAAGAATTTTTCAACTCCTCTGTGTTGTCGTTTTTATCTTCTTTCTTTTTCCAATAGCAACTGTACCCACATTAGAGTTTTCTTGCAATGGATACTGTATCATAGATGGTAATGTAAAAACGTTATACATGATAATTGGGTTGGTTTTACATTTAAAAAGTGTCTATTAGGGTTATGCGAGATGTTAATGAAGTGTGATTTTTAATAATTTTTTAAAAAATAATTTATTTATTGTTATTTACAACTGTTTACATATATACACATCAAGTAAATTTGTTGTAAGTGATATTATGACATGATACAAACATGTGGAGAATCTACCCATTGATAGAACTCCAAAAACATTTCTAAAGGAGAAGATCTCGAGGCCATCTTCTTTTCAGACGCCTAGGAGGATTATTAGGTAGTGAAGGAGAAGCCAGGTTAGAAACGAGTTGGTGTGGGTGGTTGGGAAGTTTATTATGGAAGGATTGGTATCTGGTTCTGGCCAATAATAAGTTTTGAAATATATAATGTTAGTTTTTTATTTTATTCCTTTCTGTATTTTCATAGATTAAATAAATGTCCCAAATTTGACCATTTTCCTCGAGAAAAAATAATGTATATAAAACTGCGCGATCTCAAAAGAAAGGTATGTAATATTGGTGATATATATTACATACCATTCGTTTCAGATCTAATACGGCTGTATTTTTATTACAAAAAAAAAACCTACCACCCATTTCAGGCAAATAGGGCATATATTCAAATTTGATAAATTTATAATCATACACCGGAAGAAAAACAATTTCATACAATATCTAAAAAGAAATGATCACAATGGAAATAATATAATAATAATAAGAATCAGGTGCTATTAACAAAAAATGAGATGTAAAGTATTTAAATTCAGGTAACTCATAAACTCATGAGTTAACAACACTAATAATAAATATATAAAATGCAAACAGAAATAAATAGACTGTGTTATTAGTTATGGAGAAAACTCAGTTACAAAAAGATTGTAATGTTTCTACATATTAATCTTAATTAGTATTCTCTACATTTTAATGTTTAATAAATGGTTAAATTGTATTTTTAAAAACTGTTTTTTTTTTCACTGTGGAGAAATAAAATTTTGAAACGTCGTCACATGGTATTTTTATGACATGAGCCTCAAGACCCTAAAAAATATAGATCAGAAACAGTTAAGAAAAAAAGTTATCAATATGTATGTAAAGTCTGATTAATTAGGTGTTTTCTAGTATACAAACTGTTTCTTTAAAATGTGAAACATCTCTAAAAACAGAAAAAAATATATAAATAAAACGATTAATTGAGTTTAGATTCGCCTACAAATTTGTGGTTTTGTGTAATAATAATATTTATTGATATTGACTTAACGATTTTGTGACTTAAAGATTTATGTTGAAATAATCTTTTAAATACTTAAAAAAATTATGAGATGCTGTCCTTTTGGGCCAATTAATTTAAAGAAAAAAATTTTGGTGCATTTATAATTTAATTTAAGAATAATTAAATCAAAGATATACGTAATAAACTTAGAAAATGAGTGGAAATAGACGAAATGTCAGTAAGTAAATATAAGTTAATTCCTACATATTCAATAATTTTATAACCCGCGGACCAAACGTTTTTCTTTTCTGTTCCTTTATATGAAAGTAAAAAGTCAAACATAGTTAACTAGTTAAATTAATATGGAGTTTCATTTTTATACACAAGGATAAATCAAGATTAAATATTTTGCGTTTTGATAAACTATTGATGAAGAAGAGAAGAGCAAGAGAGCGCGGAGGTACACAATGCGGTACAATACTGCCACAATTATATAGATATCGAAGGGAACAATACTATGATTTACTCGGGTCCTTTGTGCGCTAGAAACCACCTATTCAGCCTTGGAGCAATTGCCTACCGGCTCAATCCTTTATCACCACCGACTATTTCCGATGTCTTTCAAAACATGCCAATTTTAAAACTCTGAGCTAGATCAGATAGGATGAAAACTGGCACTTTAAGAGTTGTGAGTCAATTACATGTATTTTTGAAGATGACAGGGTGAACTGCTGATCCCAGTTTAAGTCATAGTAGATTTTCGTCTTAATAAGTATTTAATGTAGTTTAAAACATTTCGTAATATATTACCTATATAATATATATGTGTCCAGAAGAAATATATTTTTTCATTTATCATAAAAGTGTATAATCAGCCCAAAATAATATTCATTTTCATTTATGCCTTTTTTATTTGGATAGGTCGGTTGAGAAAACCCATAAATCACTTTTTGGAGAATATTTAAAATTTTGTGGGTATCTGTTCTTTTGGGGTAGACACAGATTTTGGGAGAATATCAGACATTCTTAGTTAATCGTTGAATCATAAACAAAAATGGAGGAAACGAAACGAAATTAATACTAAAAAAAAAGAAATAAAATAATAAAGAGCAGCTCCGGTTAATCAGCAGCTCAAATAATACAAAAAATAATTATTAAGAGCTAACCATTCGCCCCACTTTGCAGGGTTTTTTCAGGGCATATATATA
>NW_027113207.1:41487-64964 GCF_000696795.3 Halyomorpha halys | reverse complement strand
TATCATTAAAAATCATTCGGCCCAGAGATCCCCGAACCAATCCCTTTTACACACATTTGGGTGGCAAGCTAATTTACAATTTTTAGATAACATATTGTTTATTATTATTTTTTTTAAATAGTTATATTTTATAATAATTTTATCAGCGTTTTACCATTTTTGTGAAATTAAGGTTCTTTCAGCCATCATACACTTAAGCAATTGCTTTGTTGGACATTGCCGCGCACATAAGACACCTCTAATACAGAACTAGAACGGTGCTAGATATAGCCAATTGTTATAAAATACTTATAGCGTGTACAAGAGCTTATAAAATATACAAAGTGAATGCCTTCATTGCGGTGCGTCGGCTAGGGTGTGTGGCTTTGGGGTTTTAATATTTGATCGCCAGAGTGTTTCCTCAACATTAATGTCGCCTACCACCTCTCTAGTGATTACCTAGAGTTAGATATTAGCTCTGAGAAACAGCTTTCCTACGAATCAATTTAACCGGTAATATTATCATTTCCGTTCTGATATAGGCTTATTATTTAAACAATTCAAGAAGAAAGTGAACTTAATTTAAAAAAACGAAAATGAGAACAGTGATATTTCCAATTGATGTAGTACAGAAATAAAAATCTAGGAAATATTTATATATTTACTACACAGAACTGCTTAAGTTTTGGGAGTTTTATTTATCATTATTAGTTTTTAAAATTTTCATATTTTATTTAAACAAGGACAGTGAATTCATTGGAATGGAAGATATAAGTGTAGAGCCGCCTTATAAGAATGAGTTGGATGGGACTGTGGCTGAAATGAAATATTATGATGCCAGGCTATGACCTCATCCAGATCGAACTCCTTATATATATTATATATATATATATATATATATATATATATATAGGAGGTGGTATATACATATAGGAGGTGGTTTAAAAAAGTGTTAGAACATAGGGGGAAGAAATCATACCGAAAGAATGGAAAATAGACATTATATACCCAATATACAGAAAAAGTTGATCCAACCAATTGTAGCCATTACTGGTTGTCACGCTATTAACATGAGCCAAAAAAGGTCCATCGAACATTCTCTTCAATACGCTCCTACCTCACGCAGAAAGAGCTTCAGACTGGCTTCAGAGGAGACCGATTTAATACCAACCAAATCACGCTCAGGGTGATCCTCAAAAAGAGTAATAAATATAAAATTGTCGCTCATCATATTTTTATGGATTTTAGGTTAATCTATGATCGTTAAAAGAGAAAATCGTACTGTATAAAAGCGGAATCCCTCCAAAATATCTCCGCCTGGTTAAAATGACGATGTGTGACACTGAGTGCATGGCCCAAGCTGGATCGTATCTGTCGGAGGAATCTGTTTTCCATACGGGTGTACGGCAGGATAATTTCATCTAGCTGAGGAGATATCCAAACCACTAGCACAATATTATTAGAACTATGGCATTGCTGAGATATACCGATGATTATATGACAGATCTATAATAGCATTAAAATAGGCCTTTCTGCAACGATAAAAAACAAACTGGAAGCAATTGGGAGGCGTAGAGAAGGCTGGTTCGGGCTTCCATAGATCTACAGAGCCACCGGAAGAAAAAATATATATAGCCGTTTTTAATTGATGTGTTTTATTAAATGATAGGAACATAGTTAAACCATTTCACAGATACTGTAAATTTTCTTTGATAAGACAATTTGTCAGCGTAATCAATTTAGTATTTTAGAAAGGATTCACTATCCACGGATTGATTAGTACAACAATTCCTTGGTTCAAGATGTCTGGTTTTCCCTTATTATTTATTATTATTCATACCTTTTCTTCATATATGTATATATAACATGCACTGAGTATTTTCTGAACTTATCTTGTCTATTGTGGCTTGTTATAACGATGAGTGAATACACGGTAGTCAAGTTGCAAGCTAATCATACAGTTGCCAGAATTATTCGTCAGTTGGCTCGGTAACGAAGACTGGAGGGATGCTATCGGGCTTACATCGAGTTGGATAATAATGGAAACTTTTCCTTGAACCGAGCAGAATTTTCTCAGCGGGATAACGAGCAACAACTGACCCGGAGTATAATTAGTCCAACCAACTTCACCATTCCTGTCTCCATCCAGCCAGTCTCTATTTTTAGAAGTCTGTTCCAACATCAAATTAACGCCAGTTGCTATTTGTTATATTTTTTAATTAATTGTTAACCATTAAGCCCGTTACCTTGTTGTTACCAAAGATTGCTATTGATAGAGGCTGACAATTGTAATGTGACGTGTTGAACAATTTCTGAAGGAAAAAAAAGAACTTAATTTTTTATTTTAAACTTCTCTATTGAGAGTTTTAACGTCTCGGCCTTTTTATCTAATTAACAACTTAATAAATAGTTAATGGAGTAGATACACCGAATGAGTTGGGAAAAATAAAATATGCAATGTATGATGGAGCGCGGTTTTCAAGAGGAATGGAATTAGATAAGTTGGATATCCATAGATAATTCATGTTATGGAAGTCATGACTGGAAAAAAAAAACTCCCTGAAGACAAGAGCAGCAATTTGTCCTAAAAACAAGAAAGGGGACATGATGATAAGCGATAATTATAAAAGAATTATTCTTCTAAGCACAGCTTATAAAATACAGGCTGCGTTCCTTCCCTGAAAATACATAGGAGAATATGAAGGAGGGTTCGGGCCCGCTAGATCAACAATTAACCAGATATTGTTCCTGAGGCAAGCAATGGAAAAGTGTTCAGTGTATTGAGTTCAACAGTGACATGCATCTGCTATTTGTGGACTTCAATCTATGGCAACTAAGAATTCTAACCACATACGTTTTTCTCTCCTCCGAATTAGGAAGTAAAAAAAAATTCCAAATCCATCGCAGTTTGTTGGTAAATAAGACAATGAAATGTTATTAAGAAGAACCTTAAAATTTTGGAAGAATCTAACTTCATGTATCAATTCTCAGGAATGTAATTATTAAATTGTAACATTATACAACCTATCTCAAATTCACAATAAAGTCGATGTTTGTTGGTCTTTGGTGCTCTGCATTTGAAATAGTTGAAAGCTATAGATTATAAAAATAGGCTTAGGCTGCATTAATATTATTTTAATATTAATTCGGAAATATGGCAGAGTAAAAGGAAATTACTTAGAAGCATAAAGAAAGTATAATCCTAGTGAGATCGGTGAGCTGCGATAGCCGTTTCATTAGCTCCGTCTTTTCTTCATTAACGGACCTCCTAACGACCTGAGGATATTAGTATATCCTCTCCAGTCGGATTAACCTTCTCTTCTATTGCGAATATATTTTAAATATAAAATCTTAACAAAACTGTTTTTAGAGGCAGTGGATTTCAGAAAGAGATTCAATTAAAACATAGAAAACAAAGTTTTATTATAAAAATTATCTTCCTATACAATATATATATTTTTTATTGTATCATTTATCAATGATTTATAAATCAATAGTTATAATTGGACAAGTAAGGTTATTGAAATTGTAGGATAACCTATCCTTCCTGCCCAGATTATATGCAGGTATTCAACCCTAAACAAATACAGAAACTAGAAGGATGCGAAACCATTTTTGTTTTTGTTTAATGATTTCGTTACTCTTTTACCTTTCCAGTAATATTAGTAGTACTGAGGAGGTCATGGGAAGATCTTTTCATGATAAGTTTGTAATCAAATTGAAGGAGTCTAACCTTGCTTCCTCTTCCATTCCTGGCAATCCTCCAAGGCGCCTGAAAAGAAGATGGCCTCGTGACCTTATATTGTAAACTGTTTTAGAGTTCTACTACTGGGTAGTTTCTCTACATCCTGTATCATGTCATATGTCATTGTGATCAAATTTACTGGTTGTATTTTTTTATACAGTTGTAAATATCAACAAATAAATAAAATAAAAAAAAAAAAAAAAAATTGAAGGATCGAACAAGACAAAACATAATCACAAATACTATGAATAGAGATTTCTTTCGGAGTAATTATCATGATAGAAACTCAATTAAAACCAATTTTAAATCAAACATGAATAATAATACCATGGCTACATATTTTAATAACAGTGAACGGAAGGAAATGGTGAAATACCCTTAATATTCTTCCTCAGGGCACGCTAATATTAAGGAACTCAAACAACAGTAAAGACTTACTTTCATTGTAAAATAAAATATTAGAACAAGATTCGATAGCTTCAAAAAGTTATAAACTAGGAAACAATAGCTTATGGTAAAATTACTTCAAGTCTAGCGGTTAAAGCTTAATGCTTAAGTGAGCGAATGAATATTTCCATTGCTGGGAGACATAAAGTTAATGCCAGAGATAGGGGATTGGATTTTCGAAGAGAGGAGTGAGGCTTGGAAAGAACCAATAATTTTGTTGTTTTATTGGACAATAGTGGGGGTAAACAAATGAGATTTAAATAAGTGAAGAAGAAGGCGTGGTCCAAAAGAGAGAGTGAGATATTCTAGGAAAAGTTTGTGACTTCATGAGAATTAGCTCTACACTATCTAAGATATAAAAATGAATATTTGTTTCCTCGTATTCTATGCTCTGCCATACTGTTCATCGACGTATTAATGGGGCTTTTTGCTACATGTTCAGGATTTTCCCGGGAATGTTATTCACCAGTAGAAAAAAAGTTATTGACAAAACTAAGCATTTTTGACATGTGGACCCTAAGGTATACAATTTTTTAATGGTTAGTATATGTCAATTGATCTGTCTCTTTCTGAAATATAAGAAAAATATATAACTGCTGAAGAATGAAATTTTGAGCTTTAAACATTGTTTGTATATATAATAATTGGAATTAGCAAAAACATTGTATATTCAAAAGCAATTTTTGATACCAAATCAATAATATATACGTAAATATTTAATTTTAAATAAATACAACAGTTGATATAAAATTTTCAATTATGTTCATTTAATGTATATTCTTCTTCAAATCTAGGAATAGCAAAGCATGGCTGGTTCTGCTAGTGATACATATAAAATTATTAAACAAATACAAGCATTTTGTGGAATGACAGGTTAGGTGGATTGTGTAGGGAGAAAAGCAGTAGGCGATTTCCTGTGGCCTCAAATTGGCTGCTTAGTTCTAATAGTACAAGAGCCCAAGAGAAGAAAAAAGGCAGTTATCTCACCCCAATTTTTGATTACTCAATTGAAAACTATGTATAATTACTAGTCAAAATTGATGAGTCTGTCAAGTATAGGTAGAGGAAATAAAAAATGGCGGCTGTTTCAAAACCTTAAAAATAATTAATTTTTTATTCCGAGTTTTTCTACATCGTTACAACTACCAACAACAATAGAAAATCTAAGAGAGTATCATTTAAAGTAAATTTGCTAAAATGTAAGCCCTAAAAAAGCTAGTTACGTCCAATGGATCTCGAGATATAGCTTTTTAAAAAGCAACATTTCATAAAAATGTACTGAAATATCAGTAGTTAGTTAATTTATTTTCAGAAATCTATATCTCAGGAACTATGTGACGTGCAGATGTATATTAACACTCAAATTCAAGCTAGTTTAATGAGATATAAAGTAGTTTATTTTCGTAGGAGAAGTAGTTTTCAAGAAATTTGCGAAAATAAATGGATTTATAGTTATTCGGACAAATTTTCATTTCCCAAATTTATATTCATATGTAAATATCATAAAAACTACTACCCCTTCGAAGATAAGTGTCATAAACTGCTTTATAGTAAGTTAAATTTCTTTTATTTTGAGTGCTGGCAGACATATGTGCGTCTTATGGGTCTAGAGATATATTTTTCAAAAATCCAACATTTTATACGAACAACTAGAAATTAATATTTTGTTAGTTTATTTTGTCAAATATCGTAAAAACTACTAATCCTACAAAGAAAAAAGTTATAAACTATTTTATAGTAAATTTAACTAACTTTGATTTGTGTGCTGACAGACATCTGTACGTCCAATGGTTTCTGAAATAAAGTTTTTCATAAATTAAACTTATTGTCCAAACAACTATAAATCAATTTATTTTAGCAAATATCATGAAAACTACTACTCCTAAGAAAAGAAACATTAGAAACTACTTTATAGTACATTAAACTACCTATAATTTGCTAATAGACATCTGTACGCCACAAAGTTCCTGAGATATAAATTTCTCAAAATAAATTAACTACTGATATTTCAGTACATTTTTATGAAATGTTGCTTTTTAAAAAAGCTATATCTCGAGAACTATTGGACGTAAATAGCTCTATTAAGGCTAATATATCAGAAAATTTACTCTTCTTTAAATAATGTTATTTTAGATTTTCTAGTGTTGTTGGTAGTTTTTAAGATATAGAGCTCCGAATGAAAAATTAATGTTTTTTAAGGTTTTGAAATAGCCACCATTTTTTATTCCCCCTACCTATACTTGGCAGACTAGTTTTGACTAGTAATTATACATAGTTTTCATTAAATTAATAAGAAATTGGGGTGAGATAACTGCCTTTTTTCTTCCCGGCTCTTGTACTATAACATCTGTCTCATAAGTACTAATTAAGACCTTAAGGGATTGAATATTGTTTATAATATTATAATTTTGTTGAAATGGGAGTATCGTCATGCCTCTAATGTGTAATATGTTTTCAAACGTTATTTTTAGGGTAAACTAATTGTTTTTCTATACTGCCTTTCTGTGTTATTATTTAAAGCCATGACTAACGGGAGCTACTAAAAGCTTATTTCCAACAGAAATGGAACCTCATCATTTTTCCACTGGACCCTTCAAGTATAATCAATTAAAATTTCAGAATTTCTAAAAATAATAATTCATATGATTTATCTTTAAAGTAATCGACATATAGAAGATTGGTTTGTAACTTATACAACTTTTACTTACCCAATACAGCTGAAATTAATCCTCGTGCGTTTCAGAACAGATATTTCTATACTATACACTCTGGCGATACTTTCCGGTAATAATTTTTGAAAGGAGCCTGTCAGTGACTGACTGATTAATTACCATTTCAACGGTATTGAGAAAAGTACTTTTAATATTATTTCCCGAAGCATAATTTTTAAATTTTCTTTTGCTTAAGTATAGAACTATAACAGTTTACTAAAAAAAAATTAAGGCTAAATTGTTATGGAATCAATATTGACACTTAAAAAAAAAAAAATGATTTCATGGAGTTGGTCACCCTGTCAACTGAAAGTTTAATACATAGGTAAGGAAAATAAAGAAATTACCCATTTAATGACTATGGTTCATAAAAGCATTAATCAGACGGTCGAAACCGAAAAACGTTCTGGAAGGTTATTAGAATAAAAATGAAGAGAATTACGTGCACTAATATATGAAGGAGAATTTATCCAGACCAATGAATAAAGGCTATATAGATATCTCAAGGGTGATCTCGACATCTCCAAGTTATCTAGAAAGTGTCAATGTATTCAATATCTATTAATGTTTATTAAAACACTATTAGATTCAGCATCTGGAACAGATGGTATCTAATATGAGGAGAGGGGCCTCGTAAAGGACAAGTCCCAAGACTCAAATGAAATATTGCTTGTAGGACATTGAATTGGTCTTAGTTAATTGGCAAATGTTCTCAGGCTACTAAATCATGGGGGAACAATAGCACTACCGATTAGACTTCATGATTCTCACCTGGCATAAATCAACTGATTAACTGTTCCTGCTTGGCCGAGTTATAACAGCACACGGCTCACTTGATTTGTTGATATTATTCACTTGTTTAGATATAATTGTCTAATAATTTAATGTTTAGCAATATTAGTTCAATAAGAAATATAAGCCGAAATAATTAATTTTTCACATAATTAATATACTTTGTTAAATTATAAATAAATTTAAATTGACTTCAATATGAATTTTATGGAGTGATACAGGAAAAAAATATAGAGATTAAGATATTGGGATATCTGGAAAGGGAATATATAAATAAATATACAAAAGATTTTGGAGATGGCATCTACCCGAACGCCAAGAAGAAATAGATGTATTTGAAAATTGAAAATCTTTCATGATGAATAATCATAAAATGACCATATGGTAAATGTGACGAATATAAATATACACTTTTATATTCATTTATTTGAGCCTTTTTATTTCTGTATTTATATTTTAATAATAGTTAACATTGATCACTGATAATAAAACAAAACAAAAAAATACTTATTTTCTAAATATGTTTGAGGCTAATGGAGTTTCTTATATTTTTTTAAGAAATCAAAATTCCTGTTCTTGCCAGATTAATTTCTGAAATCTTCTCTAAATTAATCTCTGCTTATAAAATACTTCTTTAAATATATTATGGGTATTTGTCTTGTTTTTGATTAACACCACTTTAGAAAAACTAAATATTTAAATTAATATTCTTAAAAATAATATTTACTAAAATCTAATGCATATTACTAAGGTTTTGATCCGCTTTCTAAGCCAGATCGGGATAATTTATAACTACAATTGAAGAGATTTTGGTGGAGCATACCTTTATTGTATCGGCTCATTTAATCTTCAGTAATATTATGGCTGCACCTATGCCTGGATATCTTGCTTCTCACCTTGCCACTCTAGTGTAAATCTTATCCACTCAGAATCCGGTCCTTTCCTGCAAAGTGTCTTTCTACACCTGTGTTCTCTACCTGTGGACTCATAGACCTTCTTTAGTGGACTGCTTTCTAGGTGTCAGATTTATGTCTACAGACGTCTTGGAGAATCATATAATTCTCGATTAACCAAATAATGGCTATCATCTTCCTAAAAAGTTTTATCGTACAGAGACGAGATTTTTTATTCGTTGCAAGTCTGTACCACCAAAAATACTTTGATCATCGTGGATGTCTTACATGGCAAATAGCATTAATGACACTACGACAATTTTTTTGTTTTAATAATAATTTTCGATACTGACAGAGATACGGTGGACCCCTCGTTGCCGTCGATCGGAAACACTGTGAACGTAATCTTGTTTTTTCTATTTGTGAATGAATTTATTCCCCGACCAAAACAAAAATCATATTGAGTGGTTTATGTCCTCCACTATTATTAATTGGATAACCGAAGTTCACTCGCTGAAGGAGTAAATTAACCCTCCTTTTTAGTTGAAATGAAGGCCTAATTTTGCATAAAAACGAATTATTTTGTGGTGTAAAGTTATAACTGATAACTATAGTCATCAGTTTTCTCTACAAAATGAATCACTACACAAGTTATATTTCACAAACCAAATACAGAACTGATAAAAAAGGTTTTAGTGTTTCTTATAACGGACTCAATCGTGAACATCATCTCTTTAAATAAGTTTCAATTCAAGTCAATATTTTATCGAAGAACAGATTTCTTTGGATCGTTAGAGATTAATTTTTCCATGGATGAAAGGGACACTTATTTAATACTTTGCTAATTTTTTTATATTTGAATTTATAAAAAGTTGGTTTATATTTTTAGCTTAAATTATCTCCCAGTAACAATCAATTTGAATTTGTCAATAATATTTTATTAAGAATATATCTCATTGGAAATGATGTTTTGATTATATGAATAGAATATTTAGCCAATTATTTTTAAATTTATCGATATTTAAATATGGTTTATTTTAGCTTACAATATCTATAAAAACGATCAATTTGACTCTGTCCCAATTAAATTTTGAGTCGGATTAGAAAACTACTATACTTAAGTTAAATTGTCCAAACTTTAGTTTGAACAGTTTTGAAAGAAGTAAAGTCATATTTTTTGTCTCAGAGCTTATACCTGAATTTCTAACATTTTGAAATAATTAACCACTGTACGAATCAGATAGACTATTTTAAGTTAGTTCAAAAGATAGAAGCACGTTACTGCAATTAAAAAATTGCAATTTAACAAACAGAATGATTTAACTAAGTAGGACAAAGCATTAGGGTTCATGCATCAGTAGTAGGCAATTGAAATTTAAAGTATAAAATATTAAAGGGTTTGGAACATCTGAAGAGTTTGAATTTGGCGGTCATTATGGTGTTTCACTCCCTAAATATATAATTTTATTAAATAAATCAAAATTGATGTTAATGTGAACGAATGAATTAATGTTTAAATATGTTGATGATATTTTTTGCATTAAGAAAAAAGTTGATATAAATAAATTATTTGAAGTATTTAATAGTCACCGTGACAGATTAAAGTTCACCATGGAGTTGGAAAAGGAAGAAAATCTAAGATTTTTGAATATGATGGTAATAAGACAAGGAAAGGATATAATAACAGAATGGACAAAGAAGGAAACAAGTAGTAATTTGATATTAAATATTAGCTACATTTGCTTAGGTAAGCTTATTAATAATAAATATGACTCTCTAATAATTTACTTTTTCATAGGGTGTGTTTGACTTTTAATTAATGACCTGGGCAGAATAGCCTGCAAAACAATTTTTAAATTTTGATGTGAGGTGAGAATTTATATTGAAGGTACGTTATATTACTAGTGATAATATTGTTGTTATAAATGTTACAAATGAATATATAATATAAGCTGTTATAAATATTTAGATTGTCCTTGAGGATCGCCGAAATGGCTGAAACGTTGGACTATTGATGTAATAAAAATTGTTAAGACTATACAAGGATGCAATTTTGATTTATGTAATAGATAATTAAAGTTTCAAGAAATTGAAAAAATATATTTATATAATTTTAATTTCCTACGACTTTTCATTTTTGAGCTATGCTAACTAAGAGAAACACCATTTTACCATACTTGGTTATTTCTACTTAAGGGACCTCAAAACGTGTATTTCAATCAGAAACACGAATTCGAAATTTTGCACGATTGTAATATTTCCTTGTGCACTATATTCCATTTATAGGTAAATGAAAGTAAAAAATCTGAAGTATTTTCGTTAAAGAGGCCTACTATTGGTACGCCTACCCTTCTTGTCAGTTATCTATTATTAGTCAATTAATGTATATTAATCATCATCGAACAACAATCCTTCAACACCAGCTGTTGTTGCGCTCTTATCTATATTCCTGAGAGTTCCAAGCTCAGCAAGTGTTTTCGGATTTGTGACTGGCAGAAAGTGGCTTCAGTAAACTGCTTCCTACCTGATGAATCTGCTATAGAACAGCTTACTCATGGAGCTAACGGCGACAATATTAGAGCAATCCGTGCAATTTATTCAATATTTTTAATGTTAGGCTATAAAGGATAAGTATTGCAATAATGAAAAATTTCGAATTCGAATTTATAAATTAAATAACACATTTTGAATGAAATAAATAGTTTTGAGGCCAAATAACTATGTTTTACAAAATGAATGGTGTGTGTAAACAGACTAGCACAAAAACGAAATGTCGTACGAAACTTTAATTACGTATTTAAGCGGGATATATATATCTGGGAAGTGAAAGCAACTTTTTGATAAAATCTAGGGTCCGGAAGTGGCACTTCATAAAATCGATTTTTTGATTTCCTAAAAAATGGCCATAACGATTTTGAATAAACTCTGTCCATCAACGTACAATCAAATGATCTTTAATTTCAGTTAGGTCTAATTATCCTTGGAACTGTTTGATAGGGTTTAAATGCAGAATTTATAAAAACCTTTATTTTATAATAAATAACCAGTTCACATTGTTTGCAGTAATAAATGATGGATAGATACAAATAGAAAAAAAGGAAAAATATAGTCCGGAATTTAAATCGAAAAATGCCAAGTTCACCCGATCTCTTTCGATTGCATAGGCTTTGTTATTTTTTGTTGTACTCTTGGCTATGATTGGCTATTTATTGTTGGATAAAACTACTAGTTTATTATTAATAAAGTTATTAGTAAGTATTAGGGAGGAGGTGATATGAAAACATAGGGGTGGTTTGTGACTTGTCACAACGTTCCTAAAAGACTACTGGACATTAAAGAAGAAGGCAATAACTTTTTACATTTGCTTCTGGCTGAGATTACTTATAATTATTTTATAACAAAATTGTAATTACATATTGCCAAAAACTCTAACCTTGTTTTTTGGAAAAACTAAAAATTGAAAAAAAAATGATCTTTTACAGATGTAGGTAGTTGAAAAGTAAAACTAGGTTTGATAATATACAAGAAACGTTTATATAGATAGATCTTTAGTTTATTAGTTTAATGTTCGAACAGGCCTACTGATGTAATGGTAGAGAAGAAAATTTATTAACCTAAACAAAATATTCTATTTAGCCTAGCATTTACAAACAGGTTTTTTCGAACAGGTCAAGGATTTTTTATTGCAAAACAGACGATTCCGTTGGCCTTGTAAGTGCATTAGTGGCAGGGGTTTGAAGCAGGCATCTGTGAGGGATAATATTAGAGTGGTGGGATTGCACTATATGTGTGCCGTTCGACTGGCAGTTTTTGTCTAGCCTTTTTCAATTTTATCTACAATCCTTCATTTTTACGAGAAGGGCTTTGTTTAATGTTAATTTATATTTTATTATTTTTTCATCTATCACGGTTAAGGGCGGTAAAGAGTGGAAAACAGAAATAGATTTATCTAGAAATTAATTTGAGAAAGGTCTTGTTTGTAAAAATTAGACAATGATGCAGTCGCTTTGAAGGTCCCCCCTACAATCTACATAGCATAATTATCACCTGCAGATGGCAGGATCCATTTCTTTTCGTTCCTATTTCATAAATTATTAAACAATAAGAAACAACACAATAATCTACGACATTGAAACTCTCTAAATCTTGAAGAAAATATACGAAAGTTGTGAAGAGGTAAGACAAACTAGTGTATGTACTCCATACACGATGGGACCTAGACCGCTGGCTTATTTGAAAATTAAATCTGCACTAATATAACAGGCTAGAAATAAGTCAACCTTATCAGTAGACCGGAGCCATAGGTTAAATTTAGAGGTGTTACTCTTTCTAAACAACAATAGATTAGAATTGGAATATTTCATATTATATAGGTATGTAGATAATTGGTCGTATGTGAATTTGAAGATGATAAGAGCAGTGGTTAAGAAAACAAAAATTTTGTGGACCTCAGACCTGACCATCTCCTTTAAATATTCTCAATACATTAAAAATGTATTCAAAGTACATACACCACTGTGTCCTAGAGTAATATCAGTTCGTTCTTGATTGATTAAAGGTCCTAATTGAATGTCTAACTAAAAGAAACTTAAAGAAAATACAGGTCGCTTGGGAAGGACATTTATGTTAAAAATGAAAGAGAATTGTAAAATCTGTAGAGATGAGGGTGGGAGCCTAGAATAGGAAGAGGGAGTGGATGAACCCTATTGGAGCCCTTGGACGGACAAAAATCGCCGAAATGCGTCCTCGCTTTAAATGCGTATTGTCGGCGGGTGTGGGCTACCTCGTGAATAATTCATTTATTCGGAAGGAGTGGTCTAAGCTCCCTCTCGTTTCATCCTGTCTTCTGCCTCGCTTCGTCGAATAATAAGTCCCGGGTCCAACTGAAATAGCCAACGTATTAGAAATTGTATTCCGATACTGGGCGCTCATAGCAAGAAGTAGGGCGATGCTAACAGTATTTAGTTCACTTTAGTGAATATTTCTATTCTGCCCACATATTGATGATACTGACATAAATATCTTGTTTTATTTCCAGAATGGCTTTCTTCATGAGCTATTTTCGGTACTTGAAAAGATTTTTTTTTTTTTAGTTTAATGGAAATATTCATCAATGTTTAAAATTAATAATAATCTTTTTGACTTAATCCGTATTTCTCATAGATTTCCATAATCCAATAAGATATTCAATAGCAGCTCAATCTCATATTTTTAATTAATGCCAGCTCATTATTAACTTTATCTATTATTAAAATGAATAATGGAACGTACATAAATACCAGACTTTACACAAATATATATTTTCATGCATTTCATTTCATTGCATTAAAAAAAAATGCTTGAATTTCATATTACAAGTTAAATTGTATTTAAGATACCTATCTTTATGATACATATTCTATCTAGATTAAGATTTAAGATCAAGGTCTGTTAAATAATTGAGAGATATGGAATAAAAAAATCATCTACTATTTCCATTGAAACATTATTATTTCCTAATGTCATAGAATAATATTAATTAATTCAACTCTGTTAGTTAAATTACACGATTTGAATTTTTTCGTTTTACTGATTTAGGAACGATAAAACGCGACAACTTGATTCGCGGCACAACTTTTTATACACTTTTGTTTTGATTTGTTTGTTTCATTTATTAGGTGACACAATTGTATTGCTATTAAAATAATATAATATAACAACTTCCAGAGATATGCTTTCTTTTCTCCTTCACGAGTGAGGTGAGGACAAGATGGTTTGGAGTTCCCAAGGCTGAATGTAAATAGGAATGAATGTTATTTTACCTTAATCTTGTTCCATTATATTTTTTTCTTCATATTATTTGTTATCATTTAATTTATATATCTCTGTAAATATGGTGTGAGCGAGTTCTCTTAGCTCTATTGCTAATGTCTACAAGTATATGACAGAATGTAATAATTCTCATTATTGTGAGAATACATTGTTGGTTGATTTTTTAAAAATACTTTATTAATACTTTAATTATGCATGGTTAATGTTAAGAAAAATACATTCTTTTTATTTAAAGGACTGATGTATTATTAAATAGTATTCTTTATCTAAAATATTCGCTGCAAATAATAGTAATATTTTTTCTTTCATTTTCTAAAGAAGTTTGGCGAATACTTTCGATTATAACTGAACTACTGCCGCTCTACTTCTGTATATATTTTATTTTTAAAAAGCATTAACGCCAAAAATTCTTATTTAAAACAAAGCGTGTTATAAAAAGGGAATGTTATTCGGATTTGAGACTAGAAACGAAACATATATGAATTTCTACTACATATTAAACAGTACATCGTTTAATATGTAGTAGAAATTTCGTATCCAACCTAATTTATCTTTGTCGCTAGGGTATTGTCAATTTTATAATAATATACCAACAACGCTCGGTAATTTTTTTTTGTTACACTTTTGTGCTCTTGTATATGCAAATTTCGGTTGAGGGGAAAATCAATCTGTTTTACTATAATAGAGTTTTGAGATCATAAGAAAGTGGTAGCTAGTAAATCCGTCACTCAAGTGTCAAGTGATAAAATGAATTATCTTTTAAGGTAAAAGTTTTTTTCAATAAATAATGCCTCGGATGCAGTCGAAGTAATTAGCTTCTTACCACTCATTTGCGATCCCATGAGTTGTATGAAGTTGATCGTAGTAGAAAGAAACGTTAAATTTCTAGATTATATAGATAATAGGGGCAGGGTTAGGCAAAAACTAGCTATAACTAACAACTAAAATCTATACATACACTAACTGTAGTTGTAAACCACGAGAAGTCGAGAAGACGAAACTAAAAGGTCAGTTATCTGTTTGCTGATAATACTTTTTTAGAACTAAATTGGCTATTTTCAAAAATTAGTCACTAATTTTTTTAGTTATGAAGCATGTGCAAAAAGTAATTGTAATTACTTTCCAATTGGAAACTAGGAACAGTAATTAAAATTTTGATTAGTGATTTTAACTAATTTAAACCACTGTAATTGTAATTGTATGGTTCACCTTCAGTTAAATGCCAGGCGCTACCTCACTTTAGAATTTAATCGAATGAAAATTAATCAATTGAACAATTTACAGGGTTGCAGAGAGTGAACAAGAGCAATTATTACTAGAATATATTTTATAATTTTCGGAGTGCGGTTGCCACGAGGTAAAGCGCGTGGCTACTTACTCTAAGGACCCGAGTTCGAATCCGGCTGGGCATAAAAATTGTTTTCTGTTACACTGTAGCCGTGAGTCACCTCCTATAGGTTCTGGAGCCCTCCTGGGGTCCACCCAGCCTCTTAAATTGGGTAAAAATCGAGTGTGATTTTGACCAAATCACCTCCTTGCACAACCGTTGGTCTAACAGTACTTCATTACAAAGTACTGAACCCCTGACCCTCCATGGGTTGTAGCGGTACAGATTAAAAGTTTTTATTATATAATTGACATGGTTATAAAGGGGTAGTTAAAAAAAACATGGGTAGATTAGGTTAATTTTATAATTTTGAATGGGGGTCGTTAGAGGTAGCAACGGCATTGTTGATTTGATATGTTATGAAGATCATGTTTAAGGAAAATTTGGAGTAAACTCATACTTCATGGGGGTGAAGGCGTTCTATCTCCCTATTCTCCTCTCTCCTCGCTTTCGTCCCTAGTCAGGGAACTACTTCTTGAAGTTACGGGCATCATAACTTTGATTTCTCAAGATAAGAAAAAAGTGATTTCTTTCAATCCGAAAAACTCTCGCGTCTGCTTCTCAAAGCGATTTATACAATTGGCCACAAGGGCCATGTTATTTACTCTAGTGATGCTTATGCTATTAAGCATATGCTTATGCTGCGGGAGAGCATCCTTCGCTGGTATCCTTTTTTTTAAAAACAAAACAATTATAATGGTTCGAAATTACAAATACTAGTTAGAACAATTTAATCGCGATTACATTTGGTTGTAATTAGTGATTTGAATTGCTTTTTGCCCAACAGTAAGTAACTAAATTTATTGTATTTTTATTTCTACTTATTCTGTAGCTAATTATTTGTTATCTAGTTACATAACTAACTAAAAATTAATTAGCTACTTGAATATAAAAAATAAAATAAACTTTATAACATGATATACTAAAAACAATTAATAATTTAAGCGTGTAATAATTAATCAGATTTTCTGTATAAATAAATAGGTATAACTTTAGACTGGAAAAAGAAAGGCCATTAAATAGGCAAATTCCATGTGGGACGCAGCAGCCCACACGTGAAAACTCTAAGAGGTGGTGAAAATGTTTTGACATTATATTTAATTCCTCCATAGAGGATATAATGAGGAAGCTGTGGAAGCAGTAGTATAAATATGTAAATGAAATCTAATAGCGGAGCCCGTATGGTAATGGCCAACTCGAATTCCATTTGCAGCCGGACCCTGGGAATTACTCTCGGAATTTCAATTCCTGCGTAATTGTGTTACAAATCATGTGCATTGTTTTAGCCCGCCTCATCCTCTACCATCTTCGCCCCCTCCTTTGTCCTTACGCTATTGTGAGTTCGTTTATGGTGCTCGCAGAATGAAGCGGGAAGCAAAAATTTTGCTTTCCTCTTAAAAAAAGAAATACACTGGCCTACTTATAAAATTAATATATACCATTATGTAATAAACGTAATAGGGAATGATTAGGAAACACATTAGAGATTCAAGAAACAAAAAAAAAAAAAAGAAAATACAAAACATGGTCTGTAAAATACCAGGACATTTATTATACAGATGTTATTATTTTATCTTATCCAGGTTTTTTTTCTCCATGTTGTGAAAATAAGGTTGTAGTAATATTAATTAATTTAACTGTATTTTCCTAAGCTAAACGAACCTGATTCAAATTTATTGATTTATTTATTTCTGTTTTGTCAGGATATAGATGGGATTTATTTATTTATCTAGGTAGAAACTGTAGTTTAGTTTATCAAACAATGTTTATCAATGTCTTAATCATCTCAGGCCTTAACTGTTTATGAGAAGATTTCTAATCAAAAATACATCAAGAACTTTTGAAGTTGATAGTGTAAGTAGTGCCAAAATTTAGTCTTTTGTAATTTTTTTTATATATTACGAATAAGTAATGAATTCAATATTTGATAATAATATGTTAAGTACTGTTTTGATAAACTGTTCTTACTTTTACACGACTGGAACTTATACAACATATGACGAATGCCTGAGGATGGCCAGCCACCTCTTTTCTTGGGTCGGGTTTGAAAACCTCGCTCAATGGAATGGATTGGTTCTTTTTATGAGTAACTGCTCAAGTTTCAGTAATACAGCTAATTTTCTTAAAGCATAAATTATTTTATTTCAACAGTTTTATAATTTAAGAAATCATGAAAATGGAACTTATGTTTATTTATTTATAATATACAATATAAACCTAGAATATTAAAAGGTATAGCTGTTATTACAAATTATATAACATATTCATTATATAATATCATTCAAATTTCTTTAATAAATTAATAATATCACATTAAAAAAGGATAGTCAACAAGCGTGGTTTAAGCAACGCTATTTGCGGGACATTAAACTGTTCATTTAAAAAAATCGTCAGATCTGATCGGTCTGGCCTTTATCCTTCGCTCAGGCCTTTTTCTAAATCAATCTTTTTATTATTTCTTTTATTATATTTATAAACGTTAAAATTCTGATAAATAAAGCTGAAAAAATCATGGAGATGATAAAATTTAATTAAAGCTATGTAAAACGAACAACACAGTTTATATGTGAAACAGTATACTGATCAAAGGTAACACGGACATCTTTATCCAACATTGTCCCCAAAATACAAAGGATATTCCTTACTCCCTTTTCGCAGTAATCTATAAGATGTGCTGAAAGTATCTGTTCCGGGTTATTTAAACTACTTTTTATTTATATTTTTGAAAAGTCCAATCCAGTATTATTTTTTTAGTGATTGGTACATACTATGAAGTGTGGTCGAATATTTTTAAGCTGAATTAATAAATAAATAAAATAAACTTATTTTTACGGATCTTCTTCAGTATTGTAGGTTGTTCACTATTTTTTTTCGGAATTGAAAATTTAGCTTCGACAATCTCCTAATACATTGTTCGGAGTGAATGAAAAATTTATCTTGCAATATGGAAGACTATTTTTATTCTCCAGAGGGTATTTTTAATATAGGCACCAACTCGGGGTAGGGTCGGGCCCTAGCATTTGTGCGGTACTAAAACGGTTAAGACGCTTTGCAGGTCTTGGTTTAGTGTCCACACCACGTTCCAACCTCTTCATTATTCAAGGGAAATGCGCACTGTCTCGGCCTTGTCTTCTCTAAGCCTCTCAGCTCTTTGGATTATTAAGTGTTGGCTTTCTCTTGTCAGGGCTTTGTATATTTGTCAAGGAGGCTAATGATTTTTGTCTTATTAACGACCTAGTGTTTATCCGTGTAAGTTATCACAGCTTTTCTCACCCACTAACAATGTAATGTATATTTATCACTCTCATGTAGGAAATATATTTTTTGTGTTGTGACTGAAAACCATAGAGAATATTGTTTAGTCATGCCTTGGACAGCGTTCATAAAGATTGTATTTTTAGAAGATGGGGTTGATTAACATTTAATGAAATTAGTTTAGTCTTAAGAAAAACATTAGCTAAAATTTCCTTTCCTTTCTTATTAAATATATACAGAATATAAAATTTTGAGTCTATATATGAATTCTTATGCTTATATTTAATTTTAAAAAATGATGATTTTTATATAAGCTGTTTTTGACTCATTGTGATGTGTTTATAGTCAGGCAACTTGAAAATTGGCCATCCTCATTCTTCCAATTCTTTATTCTATAAGAGTCACACCACTGTTTCTCCGGCTGGCTTTTTCTAACTTACAAGACTAACTTGATGAGTTTTAATTCATAATTTTTTTTTCTCTCTCTGACAATCCGCTGTACGGGATTGGGCAGCAGTGATGTAATGCGTTAGGATTGTGCGTGCCACTGCTGTAAATAATCATCATTTATTTACAACATATATTCATTAATTATTATGAGAGATAGTTGACCGTGGATGATAAATGAGGAGAAGATGGTTGGGGGTGCGGTCAATGAAACACAAATAAGTATGACTAACTTATTTTAATGTGCCGACGTTTCGGCTAGAGTTTCTAGCCTTCTTCAGGGCTAAAAACAAAACAAGATAACAACCATAAGATAATAACTACAGTAAGTATAGAAATATAAAAAAAGAAAAAAGAAAATATAAACAAAATAATTTTACACAAACAATGAATAGTTTTACAAGATAGAATTAATAAAATTAAGTGATGAGAGAAGCGGGAAATAAAATGTAGACATAGGTATTTGAAAAAGTGGGTACAATAACTTAATTAAGCAAATGAAATAAAATTAAAGTTATATAATGTAAAGAAGTATGAACATATTAGTTATTATTAATTTGAAATTTAAATATGGAAAGAAAATGAAAATTGAGAGGAAGAAAAATATATGTAACAATAATAGATAATAAAGAAGCAAATTATAAGTATAGTGTACAAAACTTATAACGCGGGCAGGAAAAAAGGATAAAAGTGGAGTAAATAAGGGGAAAGAGTAAAATAAGATAAAAGTAAAATAAGAGGAAAGAGTAAAATAAAGAAAGGGGAAAGAAAACAAAAAACATGAAAACCAACCTGCTCGCTGAAAAGTTGAGCACCTAATGGTAGTAGCGTAAAATGGTCAAACTTAGAACTAAAAAAAGCCGTTACAGCAATGACTCAGTGTTATTTATAAAGAAACCGTTACGGGTGGGTGAAAATAAAAATAGACAAATTTGTCAGTCTCGAAGTAAATACCATTTCAGTTGCAACCGATTAGCTTGCTTGTCTCTTTTTAGAGATGTGTTAAGTTTTTTCTATTTTGATAATCTTTTTTTAAAGTATGCAAATTTTCTGAGTGTTAATGAAATTTTCCATGTGCTCAATACAAACTTTCGTTTCGAGGGACTTCCATTTCGTACGCAACTTCGGCCTCAGACTCCAACAGGTAAGCTGAGGTAAAGACGTAACCCAAGATAAAGCGGACAAATTGCGAGATCCGCTCTTACTGGTGGCTTTAATTAAAGGCAGGGCTCCTACACAGCTTCGTGGTTTTCCTTTCAAATTAAAACAATAAATTATGCACCATTTCCTCCTGGCAGAGAAACTGCCACACCAGCTCGTAATATTGTCCACAATTTTCTTCATTATGGGGGAATATAGCATAGAGATACTATATATCGCGGTCCACTTCTTTGGGACACAATATAAACTAGACGATACCACTTTATCATACACAGAAATGAGCTTAATTTTTTTTAAATATAGTTTCCAGTAAAAGATCATATAGAGAGGAGAAAACGAAGGAAGGAGGTATTTTAAGAGAAAGTGAGAAATGGAGTGGTATAGAAACGAGAAGGATTCATCATAAACAATTGTTTATTTTACTTTTATTTTCTTCAAAAACCCTCCTTTCTTTCATTTGCTATTAATTTTTAATAATTTAAATGTTTTGCCTATTTCAACATTTACTAGACAAACGGTCTAAACTGCCAATCCATTACAAAAGCCTGATCTACATGACAATTATAAGGCCTATCTAGACATACGGATTTGAGCTTTGGGCTCAACTAAACCATCAAATTTCTCCCGAATCCAATCCTTACAGTTCAAAATCCTTCGTAAAATCCTTAATTCTACTTACTTTGTCATGAATCAAGTCATCCACCAGGACC
Organism: Halyomorpha halys; assembly: GCF_000696795.3. Classification (NCBI taxonomy): domain Eukaryota; kingdom Metazoa; phylum Arthropoda; class Insecta; order Hemiptera; family Pentatomidae; genus Halyomorpha; species Halyomorpha halys. The sequence goes on along the minus strand of NW_027113207.1, from coordinate 43,626 downwards.
GCAATATCTCATATGTTGCCGATTTGCCCAGAACCAGATACCAATCCTTCCATGATAAACTTCCCAACCTCCCAAATCCATTTGTTTCTAACCTGGCTTCTCCTTCATTACCTAATAATCCTCTTAGGCGTCTGAAAAGAAAATGGCCTCGAGATCTTCTTCTCTAGAAATGTTATTGGAATTCTATCAATGGGTAGATTCTCCACATGTTTGTATCATGTCACTATGTAACCTACAGCAAATTTACTTGTATATATTTTATACAGCTGTAAATAACAATAAATGAATTATTAAAAACAAAAATGTTTTGCATATAATCACACGTAAGAAGAGGTCCAATGAATAAGTCTAAAATAACGGTAGGGGTTTTGGAAAAACTAGGAAAGTTTTGTTTAAAGGAATATATTAGTGATTTTCACATTTATGTTTGAATGGAATAAATATATATTTTTTAAAATTTTTCATCACCATATCATAAAGAAGTAGAAATTTTAATATTGTTCGTAAGTCTTAGATTAGACGATTTACAGATCAAGATTGTAAGTTCCTAAGATTAAATGATGATATAAAATCAGCAAACCTCCATCTGACGAGGTGATAAAAAACGTTGATTCAACCGGCTCTGATTTACGGAGTATTAAGAGTTACCTTTATTACTGTTTATACCAGTGTTACTGTTATATACCCTAAAAATGTGAAATTTTTAGTTAATAGTGTTATAAATAATTATAAATTTTACAAATGAAAATAATAAAGGATCATAGTAAGTTAAAGAATTAAATACATAACAAAAAAAAAAAGGCAAGATAGTTTAATAAGTTTACAATGGTCATTCTAAAATTATATTGATCTTTATAATCAGAGAAAATTAATGGATCAATTGTCTTGTTTTTTTTTTGGCTTGGTAAAAAGATTCCAAAAGAGTTATTATATTGCTTGTTATTTATAACTAATATGTTTAATAATTAATTAACGAAAATATATTTTATAATTAATTTAAATTATAAACAACAGTGTATTAATTCGAAAAAAAAAAAATAATCAACCTCAATTTATTTAGTCTTGGATATAATTATCATTTGACTTTGTCTACATAGATATAGACTGGGTGCTTCGGGGTTTAGTGTCTAAACTGAAAATTTGAATTACGGATCTCAAAAACAAGAAAAAAATTCCTTTGAACGTTAAATATCTAAATATATTCATTGTTATAAATATATAAACTACGCTATTATAAATAAGTTGTTCTATTCCTACTGCTTTATTAATAGAATGTAAACGTTAACACTTATATTCAATGGTGTTCAAAGTGATTAAGACAGGAGCGACATAAACAGTTAATGCTAGTTCGGTCAAAGCGCTTATTTCTTTACGAAAAAAGATAATTGGAACTTGAGAAACAATTACAAGTATCCAGTGCCGTTTGGTCGCTGCTGCTGTGGAAGAAAAATGCCAACCTTTCTTAATGACTAGGTAATCTCATTGAACAACATTGAATATACATCTTAATGCTTACTTTTCGTTAATAAACATTATTATTATGACCTAAATAATTCGTAACAATGAAAATCTTTGGACGTGAATATTTTCTAAACAACAAAGCCTTGTGTCCAGGAAGGACACACCTTCATGGAAAATACCTTGTTTTGAGATCCACGATTCATATTTTAAGTTCGGACTCGGGACTGCTTTAAAAACTCCGTAAATTCCAACCTCCTACATACTTTCTCATTATTCGTTCCTTCCTCACTGACAGATTATTTGAAGTAAACCACAAAGGTTCTTATTCATCCCTCTTCTCTCAGTCCGCTGGTGTTCCTCAGGGTAGTTATCCTCGGCCCCACCCTCTACACAATCTATACAGCAGACATCCCAACCAATCCTAACACTATCCTCAACACATATGCCGATGACACATGTGTGCTCGCTGTTAATAATAAATAACCCTTTAACTTAATACACCCTATATAAATGTATAACCTATCAAATAATTCTGTGAGATTTAATATGGGTTTTTTAGTATCTTAATTTAAGAAATTTATATAATTTATATTTCGGATACCATTCAGTCGTTGCGCAAATTTATGTAAGAATCTAAAATAGATTTTTAAAAATAAATAATAATAATTAATTTAAATC
>NW_027113207.1:30126-41247 GCF_000696795.3 Halyomorpha halys | reverse complement strand
TTAATTTTATTTTAGTATGTATGAGATCATTCATCAATATTACCTATTGCCCACAACTGTGTGGCAGATTGTAATATCTATCAATAAATAAATCTATCAAATCAAAAATTATAAAATTATAATATAACAATAGGGGCAGTGTAGGACTTCAATGGGAGTCTTGGACCGACGAGAGGGAAAAAATAAAAATAATGTCAATTATTTCCTTAACAATTGAGTGCATCGATTCATGTTTTGTGTTATACCATGATGTATATTTTATATATTAATGTTTATTGTTAGTTGACTAGTAGACTTCATTGAGTTGAACATTTTCAAAAAATTCAACACTGTATATTATTAGAGAGGAGTAAGGTAAGAGAGGGTTGGACTGGGGGGGGCGGTGAGGGGAGAGGGAAGAATTGTAGCACCCCCGGGGGCCCTCCGGACCAGGTGTAACAACACAACTTGGACAATTAGTCACACTCTGGTTTGTGACGTATCTCTTCCAGTCTCTTTATGGGCTCTTCCCGGTCTCTATTCAGTCCGGCTCTGGAGGAGATATCTTTGGGAATAGAGTTAGCGGTTTATAAAACATTTAAAAAAACTATTAGATGAAAGGCCGATGGGATCTTTTTGATGTTTCTTTTCGGATTATGTATTTCTTTCTTTGGGAAAGAGATATGTTTAGTTTCTTTACTACCGATATCAAAGCTTGTCGCAAAGGAACTATATTAAATATCTCGATCTGTATTGATGATGTTTCTTTCTCAAACAAACTTTTAACCTATAAATGTATCTTTAGACTTAAATGATGTATACTAATAAGTCTCATAAAGGAATTCATACAATAAAAATATAAATTAATTTTCAATGAAACTTCTTAAATCAATATAAGACAAAAGATCGGTAGGCATATTACACACTGACAAACATAATATTGAGCTAACTTGGTTTGTTAATGAATTTAATCCATTTTCTTGTTATTAATTATCAAATGATTCGGTCCTAGACAGGACACGTAGGGTCGTACCTAAACACTTGGGGATTAATTTTTGAAAAACATTTGGTTTTTTTTTGCAATAAAGTTATAGGTAAGAAAAAAAAAGGGACTGACTTCCCCTCCCTCCAAGTACGCTACTGACAAAAGTTATAGCTTCGTACAAAGTTAGTATTTATTTAATTTTAAATAAATAAAATCCCTCGTAGTGTTTGTTTTGCTGTACCCTTCATTACTTATTGTATATTTTTTAATTGGGGTAGGATTATAATAAATTACACAACGTCATACAAGACGCTTGGTGAAGACAGGTTGAAACACCTGTTTGCTGTTGTGATCTGACTGAGGTCTTTAGGTTTCAGACATCATTATCAACGCAACAGATTTGACGAGGAACTTTGGGATTTTTTTTTTAAGGAATAGATGTTCTATGGTTATATGTAACAAATAGCCGAAGATGTTTTCTTTATAATGATTTTGTCCGTGCAACAAACAGTTGTAGAGGTAAATGGGAGTAACACAATTTTTGACTTTAGGACAGTTTGAACTTTATATTTGTGTATTTGTAAACATACAAAAAGTCCTCGTTTTAGTTGGGTTATTTATATTGGTTCAATGAACTTTTTCGCTATTTTTCATGGTTTCCAAAACATATATTAATTGGTAAACTTAAATACTTGTGATTTGTACAGTGGAGATAAATGGAATATTTAACAAAGGGTTCACTAACAGAAAATATTTCACTAACAATTTGCTTCGTTCAAATGGTTCATTAGTTGTTGTTTATTACTAAATGTATTATAATGTACAATTGTAAATAGCAATAAATAAATAAAATAAAAGTTGTTGTTTGGGCTGTATGGTGGAGTCTGTATCTCAATATCTACAAGAATCCAAGGGTAGACGGTTAGATATAGAGGTAATAATTATTATACAATTAGTCAACAAATTATTGCTCAGGAGTGAGGGTGTAAGCGTTAATTCTATCACGACCTAAAACTGATAAGTACACTGTTTTCCCAGGAATAGAGTAATCTTATGAAACAATAATCAGTTAATTAATGTTTATAAGATGATTGCAACTTAAAATATAATACGAAATATAATAAGAGGTTAGGGATTTTCCGAAGGGGTGAGAAATACGATGCGGATAAGAAGTGACATTTGGTTTGAGAGCACGAGGTATTCTTTTTCAAAAAAAAAAAAAAAGAAAAGAGAGAGACAGTTCAACAGAAATTCCTGGGCGTCTTCTTAGTAGAATGTCTTTTTTACCGAGTAATTTAATATTTTTCATAGAAAGTTAGTCATTTTTTCAAGGATTACATTTTTTTTCTTATAACCAATCTAAAACTTTTTAAAACAGAACCAATACTTTTTGTATGTGATGCGGTGTCATGTAATATAGTCAAGAAATGTTAAAAATTGCCGATAGGAAAAATAACGACTCCAAAATAATGTACTATCCAATTGATGATTAATAATCATATATTACTTATTTTATCCATTGTGTGACTGCAGTGCAAGGTAATTATTTAAATGAGATCGTAATTTTATTATTTTATGTAACAATATTATATTTTTAACAAAACTTGTTTCTTGACGCATATTAATACACATTGCTCCACATTCCATAAATCTATAAGTATTAAATTAGTTTAAAAAAATATGAATCAAATTACATTTAGTTATGGTTTTACCATCTTTTCCTCCTGTTTCAAAAAAATATTGGAAGTATATTGTTTTCAGGTGTGTTTCAATATCAGTAGAATATGGATGTGATTGGAAAAACATAAATGAGCGTACGTACAATAATACGTAGGAACAATCGTTTCGTTTGGAGTTTATTGAGATGTACTTTGGCAATCCTTGTCTTTGGAAAATCGGTTCAGATGGATGAAAGAAACGATGGTTGTAGGGGAGTGTCGGTTTTGGCTCCAAACTGAAGATTTTTCTCCCACCAGTGTATGGATTGCAACGTGAAGAGAGCCTGGACCATTGAGGTATACTAGCGGAATAATATCTACCACGATTCCTTGACACTGAAGATACATGTTCTTATATGTTTGAAATAAGTAATGGGGATAGAGGACCGTGTAAAAAATTTAAATTGATGGATGTACTGGAAAAGGTACGGAAATAAATTACAAAACAGAACGCTTGTTAAATGAAGCTAGACTGTTGACTCTGGACCTATGTATATATTACAGTCCTTTATTAAATATTTCCAAAAATTATACAGATACACTTTGACTTTATATTAGCCCTCTGGTGTTCCTCAAGGTACACCCTTACATTGTCTATACAGATGACATTCCAAACAATCCTAATACTGTCATCACCACTGCCTTACAGTATCCTTTAATAATTTTGCTCTTACTTCTGTCAAAGAGGGCAGCTACCTTGGACAGCATCTGGACAGTTGTCCAACTTGGAATTCTCGCACAAGACTGAAAAGACAGGAAACTGCACGTCGATTTCGACTATTACAACACTTACTACATAAACTGTCTAAAATTCCAATCCACTACAAAAGACTGATATCTATGACTGTAATAAGGTCTATCTGAATATACGGAGTTGAACTTTAGGACTCCACAAAACCTTCGAATTCCTCTCGTATCCAATCCTTACAATCCAAAATCCTTCGTAAAATCCTCAATGCTCCTTACTTTTCTCTACAAGCCTGTATCTTACCATTATGAACCACAGCAAATTTACTTAATGTATTTTTATGTAAATACACTTGTAAATGTCAATAAATAAATAATAATAAAAAAAAGTTTTGATTATTACATTTTTTAAAAAGTTTATAACTCAAGTCACACTAAAAACGCAATTGTGTTTGATTTATATTCATGAATGTTTCGGGGATACTATGTCTCCTTCCTCAGAACATGCAATATAAAAATATTTTTTAAGTATGTGTTGTTGCAAATGCTTAAAGACTAATTCATTTCGAATTGATTATAGAAACAAGTCAATTTAATATTTAAAAAATTATTTATTCTGCCAACTTGGTGCAGTATTGTGGGATAAGTCCCAATATTAAAATACATAATGCACTCAAGTTTAGTCAATTTCTGAATTTAAATAATATCAAAGGTCAAAGTTTAACATCGGATGGTGGGGAGGGGGATAACAGTATTAATTATTACTATAGGTGTGAATGAGGCAAACAGCTGGTTTCACCATTACATCACTGTCTATCAGAAGATGACTTGTGGAATGTTATTATTAAGTTATATTTTATAGGTTTAAACGATACGGATTAAATGCAGACTTTTAAATCTCGAAGTAAAATTATTTTTAAACCTAAAAGGACGAAATCATGATCCTAAAAAATTCTGTTTAACCGTAAAAGAAAAAGTTTTTGTGTTAAACAAGATCCGCAAACTTTGAAATCTCAATGTTAGTTTTGGTAGCAGTTCCGCATGAGAAGCTGGTCAAACTCCAGAACAAGAGTTTTAACACTTAAAGACATCAGATTAAACTTTGGCTGTTAGGAGGATAAAGGAGGAAACCTCAAAAACTATTCCTTGAATTGTCTTAATACAGAAAATTCTAGTGGAAAATGTCTCAAAATTACAAATCAAACAGAATATAGACTATATTTTCTAGGCAACAGTAAAGGGCAAGACAACAATAAAATTACAAAGTTTAGGTATAAAAAAACAGTATTAAAACAAACGAAAAGACTTACTTTTATTTCACCTTAAGATATTTTTTCAATAGATTGAAAAAAATAGATTCAATAAATAGTTAATAGCAAGAAATATTTTTGAATTATCCTAAAATGGATAAATTGATGGATTGGAGATTTTCTTTAAATTATTGGAAAAAAATATTATAAAGTTTAATACTTAAAAATTTATTTTGAAAAAAATAATTAATAATTAATAGATTAATTAATTCTTTGAACAGATTCTTTGTAATCTAAACACTAATATATCTATAATATTTTTTATGAGCCAATAGGCCTAATAGATACATTTTACAAACCAAGCAATAAAATGTATTGATTACTTTTACATTAATTGTTATTAATGATTTGACTTTGAGTCTAATTTTTTGAAGTTGTAACCTTTTCAACTCACTGAAACCTGCTGACTATATAACAGTGTATTTTATAAATATTGTTATTGTCAGGATAAAACATTCTATGCATCAGTTCGTGATTTCGAGACTTATTATTACTTATTATTGCTATATGGCACTATCAGCATTACCTATTAAGATAGTTTTGAATCTTTCGGTTCAATCGCCGTGGTGTATTAAAAAAATGACTTGGATTTGAAAATCACCAGTAGTTTTTAAGTCTATACAACGATATACATATTTTTATGTAATAGTAAAGCAGTAATCACAGGAGCAATCTGGGATCAGAGCCTTAACAGAGGAGAAGAACTAACCGCGAACTGCTTGCAGAGATTGATCAGTCAATATCTCATGATATGAAGGCAAGGAGATTAAGATGGGCGGGACATGTGGCCTGAAGCAATCCATTAGGACGCCTCTACACAACAGTGAATACCACTATAGTAGGCAAGAGATCATGTGGGAGGCCATACACCAGATGTATAGGCAGAATCATCAAAGATGTGAAAGACCTGCATGCAGAAAACCGAAAAATTGTAGCCCGACAGGAAGATATGGAGGAGGCTGGTCTGGGCGCCAAAAGTTTACAAGGTCTGTTGAGCCAACCAAAAAAAAGTACATTAGTTTATGAGTAACATGTTTCTTTCGAAAATAATACTAAAAAACAATTTACGATATTTTTCGTTATTATTATCTAACAGTAATTTTTATTCGAAGAGTGTAATATTTTAGTTTGAGTTATCAAGAGCATATAATGTAAACCTACTGAAAGGGAAAAAAAGAAAAAAAGGAAAAGTAATAGAAAGAAACAAAAAATACATAAATAAATAACGTTTCGATGTTTATATAAAAATAAAAATTACCAGTTAAATAGGAAATAATGTCCCTAAGAGTATTTAATAATTCCTCCTCGAGCTCTGATAACTGATTAAATCATTACAGTATTTAAAAAATTGAAATTTGTGGAGATTCTTAGGGTATGTTGTTCCATTCTTCTCTTTCAGCTATCTTGAGTTTTTAGAAAGCTTCAAGAGGACCTGACAGTAATTCACAGGTCTTGCTATCATATCACAGGCATGCACGATTTCAATTAGGTCTAGACTTCTTAGTGAAAAACAGCCCACCGAGCTCCGTTAAAGTTCTTGAGCAGAATGAGGCATCACATTATTGTGGAGTAGCAGGTGATCATACCCAAAAATGGTTCAATTACTGTCACATATTCTTGAAGGATATTTTCGATATAACTGGAACCATTTTTAGTACTCCTATTAGCACTGTGTAATTAGTACAAATTCCACCCATCACCATAGAGATTCTTTGGTCAGTCACTCCAGAGGACATATTGGACGATTTGATCCAATCTTCTTCACACTTTCGAGAGGTAATGTTTAATACTTCATAATAGAAGAGATTCCCTTTTGGTGAATTTAAAGTAAATCCCCGACCAATAAACAGGACCTGTCATCATTTGTCCAATCAATGTACTTTTGAGCAAACTGAATTCATCGAACTTTATGCCCTTGCGAGAAGTGGAACCCTGGCCAGTCTTCTGACATTCATTCAACCTCGTTCTTGTTGCCGTCATTAGTATTATCTGGACACCTTGGGGTCCTTACATTTAATTTCTTCTTTTATTCAGAGTAGAAAACAGTTTTCTTAAGATTGAGTAAATAGGTCTTCATCCTATTCTATGTAGAATGGCCGACATGGATCTCCTTGTGTGACCGCCTGTATTTCTGTAACCTTATATTGTCTCTTTATGTAACATTATATCTTAATCACAATTCCCACTTATAAATTTTGCAAAGTATATCCATTTAATTAACAACAAAACAAACTACTTCATAAAAAAAAAATACGTTTACTAAGAAATGATTTACTCACAAGAAGTCAATCGCCCAAAGAAAAGCATGAAATGACCTAAGGGAATTAATGTTCTGTGGAATCAAAATAAAACTGTATTAATTGTTGTTTAGATTAGTAAATAGTTCATCATACTTAGCCTATCTGTAAATAAAAATAAGTTTATCCTTATTAGACTGTGGCATAATTTTAAAGATATAAACTAAAATGATACGATTCTTTTACCAAGGAATTTAGTTTAAATTTAGAAAAAATGTTAAGAGGATTTTACTAAATATTTAATTTATATGATATTATTGTTGAATCATTATCCTAAATATTGTCGTATTTCAACTAAAAATTTACCTAAATAAGTAAGATATGTTTGAGTAATATAATAAATCTTTTATAGTTTTGGTTTTAAGATACTTGCACGAGTTGACCGGGTAGAATATCCCAAGTTAAATGGAACAAGTTGGCAGGGAGTACTGGAGGATTACTGGAGGCCGAAAAAGCGTGAGGCCCCAGTCGTAGTCACCAGCGGGAGTTAAGAAAGTGGGAAAACCGACGGGGCTACAAAAACCCCTCCTTAATTGAGGTATGTTCTCGCTAAATTGGGCCGCTGTTAGTGGGACGTTGGGCGGTCCAACTTGAAAATGTAAGTTGTTAATCAAGTCCCTCTTTGCACCTTCTACTTCTTCCTTATTCTTTGGGGAATATTAATTATTAACTTCATCTTAATGCTCACCTGTCTTTCATTCGCTTTCCTCTTTTTGTCTTTTACCCGGCATATCTTAATATGCTTTATCAGAGTTTTTTATTTATTTGTAAGAAATGAGAAATAAGGAATTATCCAAATAATGCAGGATATTTACAGTAAAGTAACTATAGCAATTAGTCTTTTTGATAGAAATTTACTTTTTTTTTATATTTAAATAAAGTCGTTAAACGAGGAAATAGATTTTTAAAAATTAATATTTTTAAATGAATCATTACTGGATTTATAGCTTAATTCATATTTTATGGCCTTTTTTTCAAATTTTTATTGAGCCACAACACTATATCAATATTTTCCAGAAGAGTGCAGGTGCTAAGTTTTACCGACTTGTATAATTGGCTGGTGTCAGCCTTATTATAAACCACGAAAACCTTCCCCTTGGAGTGCCATCTATGTGACTTTCAACTACTGTATAACTTCATACTATGTAAAAATACTTGGTCACTATAGGAGAAGATAACAGTCCTTTAATAGAATGATACAAAACATTTACATAGCTTAAAGTTTAGGTACCTCGTATCACTTGTGACTTGGGGAAATGAAATGGCTCCTCAGACTAAAATGCTACCAACAAGCGCTATCCCCTTTCGCAACAAGTTCACCAGAAGGCAAAAAACCAAGTTGATCTCATCAAGGTTCTCGTCCAGCCTTGCTTCTAAGATCAAGCATGATGAAAGAGAACGGAAAATTCTATATAATATTTTTGGACCAGTCAGAAATGTGGCCGATAGGACATCACCACGTGATTATCATGTGTCTATGGAGAATTGGATTTAGTTAAATTAATCGTAATTTTAGAGAAGGTCTTAGATCAAACCCTGAAAATCCGAATTTAATCTAATAGTGTTCGTTTAAAGTTATTGTAAATGATTTTCGAAAATATTTATCAAATCGTAATATGATCAGTGAAATGGTGAACCAAGGTAATAAATATTCAATTTCCTTGTTTTATATTATTTGTTAAATGTTATTTTGTTTGTTTTAGTAAAAGAACCATTGCCGGCAAGCGTAAAATAACCGTACAATGAAGATTTCTTAATTAACAAATGCAAATGAGAATGATAAGACATTCTACTGAAAGGAAAATAATTATTCCTGCTGTATAATGTCTTTTGATTCTAGTTTGCATTTATTACTAATAAATTAATTGTTAATAATACTTTACCTAGTAGCAAATGCAATACTGAATTTGCAATACTTAGATATAAGTTTAGTTGTTAGTATTTCGAATATTATTTAGATCACTTTCCCTCTTTCTGTTTATATTTTTCATCCAAATTTTGAAGTTTGGATTATTTATAACACAGTAGGTGAACATTGTATTTCCATTTTATATACTGCCCTTTTTGTTTAATTTAAATTATTTTATTACTTCTTCTTTCTACCTAATATGATCAATATAGTATTAAATTATCACTTTGAACCGTATGTGTTATTCCAATTTATTAGTTTTTTAATTGAACGAACTTAAGCCAAATTTTATTTAAGAACCAATGGAAAAAAGGTATACAAGGAATTTAACAGAAAACAAGTTTTTTTCCATTGTCATGGTAGGGAACGTAATTTAAATACGGAAGAGAATATCTCTTGAAGAGTCATTGGAGAACTAACAATGAAAGGAGAGAACCTGTGCTTGAGGTGACATCAAACGGAGTGGAACCCTATCCTCTGTGTGAAACTGAACTGAATGATTACCCTCCCAAACTCTTTCCGAGAAATAGAATCAATAAAGCTCAAAAACGTTGTACATTTCACTACAGATACAGAATTCAGCGAATAGGGTAGTTAAGATATACTTTATTTGGAAAGATATAGAGACTATGACATACTGTATACAAACTTGTTTCCTCCGACAATTCTGTTCGAGTTCATTCATAGTAAGACTCAGAATGCTAATAATATTATATCTTACACAAGGAGATACGTATGTCTAGAGTGGAAACGTGGGAAAATAGGTTTAGGACTAGAGTAGGTGGTTGTTGGTAGTGGGAGGTGTCCAGGACTTTAGAATAGATGGACCAAGGCCATGAAAGTTTCCTATGTTTTACATTACATGGTACGTGAAGCGTAGTAAATAAATATAATACTGTCCCTAAGTGCGATTTGATTACTGTTTATTTATGATTTAAAGATTTTTGCAAATATCTGTATTATTAAACAAATAAGTAAAATGTGCATACATATTCCATACGATAATTCTACGATTCAAAGCTAGATCCTACACGTTTATCTTCCTGGTGGTTTGTCTTCACTTTTATGCTACCAGATACCCACCATAGAGACGAGTGATAGTGAGCAATTGTATGGTCAGATACCAATTTGCAGAACTCGGTCTGGGGATGCAATAGTTAAGAAAGGTGCTCTGAAATTGTGGTGAGAGTACTTTTGGCGAACGATCCATCTGCTACAATCAAAGGTTATATTTCAATTCGATCCTCTGATTCAATCGATTTGTGAGGATTTTCGATCATAAGGGCTAATAGACAAAACAGGGTTGACACTTTAAGAAACTACTTTTTAAGTAGTTTAACTTTTTTCTAAGTATCTTTAACGTGAAACCTTAGTTTCACTCTCGTTTTAAGTATACTATACTCTTTATTGTTAACAAAAGGGTGGTCTTAAAATGAGCGAATTGAAATTGTTCTTCTCTTCCTTTACAGCCTTCTACGTAGTCTCATAATAAGTCAAGTTATAGTTTTAAAGGCATTCAAACTCTTCCTTTTCCTTTACTATCCATTCAAGCAAGTGAAAATTAGATTATTAACTCATTTTAAATTCTTTTTTTTTTTTAAATTTTATTAAGAAATAGTATATTTATGTAATATTCAAGGGGACTTTTTCTCCAGTAGAAAGTTTTTTTTTCATTCCAATACATTTGAGCCCAAATCGCTTTAAAAGTATTTAAAGAAGTAGCCTTAGAAATGGACTGATGATAAAAATAATTTGCAGTCCTATCCTCTCTTTTCATTCCAAGCCTTGTTATAGTTGGTTTCTTCATCTTGTATATTTAACAGGGAGATAAAAATAGAGTATTGATCAAATGCCTTATGGCAAATGACAAAATAAGACGTGGAAATAACAAGCGTGGAGTCATTTCTCTAAAGAAAGTAAGTAATTTGATAATTTGCAAATCCCTTAACTTTTTTACTGAAAAAATAAAATAATATTAATAGTTAATCTATTTAATTAAACTTAATTTCTAAACTTTAATTATTATTCTAAAGCATATATACATTGTCAATGTATATATCAATATGTCCATTGATTTTAAATAAATACTTTTTCTTTTCTTTATCAAAGGTCTCTGACCAATTCAGTAACTAGTAATGTAATTGATTTTACTTTCGAAAATTTATTTAAAATCAAAAAGTTTTAAATTTAAATTTTAATCTGAATTATCTCTATATTTCTAGAATCCATATATATA
>NW_027113207.1:0-30076 GCF_000696795.3 Halyomorpha halys | reverse complement strand
TATATATATAACAAAAAACATACAAAACTGACACTAAACACTTAAATACACATTACGCCGACATTATAAATAGACTCAAAATATAAACATAAAAATCAGATGAAATAAACGGGTTGAAGAAAAAAAAATAACTAAGTTAATGTTAAATACAAAGCAGGACTTTTAAAAAAAACTAGGAGGTAACCAAACAGCACACTGAACATGAGATAAGGTCCAAAGAGGTAGTAAGGAAATATAGATTAATGGCTGTGCTAAGGAGAAGTAAAGATGCACAAATAAGTTATAGTAGAAAAGAGAGAACAGTGTAAAGTGTGACATGATTTCCTATATGAAATTATGAAGTGAATATAATTGTGTGAATTAAAATAAATGAGGATGAAGATTGTTGTTATGATAGTTTTATTATTGTTGTAGGTTTAAAGTACATGAATATGGGACAGTGGTCTGGTAACTGGAAGTTATTAACCTCAAAAAAATTTTTATGAACTAAATTTTAATTTACTAAGGTGTAATTTAGTTTAAAATTACCAAATGATACATCAAATCAAGGCTTTCTTCATAGAACTGTACCAAATTCGACATTTAATTTATTTATATTATCATTGAAAATGATATAAAATATTAAAGAATAAGTAAAATTAAGACTGTTCTTTCTTAACGAAGACGGAAGTTTATCGGTAGGTGGAGAAGAGTAAGGAATCTGCACATTTACACGGAAAAGTTTTAATTCTCTAGTACTTGCTAATCGGATTGGCATGTCACAGCTCGGTAATTTAAATGAAGTCACCCCCGAACTTTCTGTTTCATCTTGCTAACTTGGGCCGAAATGCCGCCGTAGAAGCTGGAATTAAATTCCAGAAGCTCTGCAAGTGGCATTGTTCTCTTGGCCAAGTTATGAGCACTTGTTCTTATGACCAGTAATATCCAACCGTTTACCGTTAACTTTTAAGGAAGCTATGTGGTAATGATCTGTTCTAACAGGTGTTATTTATTTTTTTTAATGTATTTCAGTACATTTAATACAATCTTAAGTATTTTACATTCAATATTTAAATGTCAAATTTTTTTCCAGGTATCTAATATATCATTTCAATAACTTTTCTCTAAGCAAATTCAAGAACCTTTTAGTGTAAGTTTGATAAAAAAAGTAACTTTTTGTACCAATATTTATTTCTTAACCTATAAATTTTTATTCTAATAGGTCCCCAAAGGTTATTTTAAGCACTGTGAAAACCTTATATGATTTTCATGATGGGAACTCATCATAATTAGTTAGAAAAACATTTTAACACTTTACAGAGAGTAAGATAAATCGACAACATAGAAATCTCTAGCTTCTGTTTTTTTAGGTAATCTAGACGTATTATTTATCTGATTTAAAACTTCTAACTGAATTTAGCGGTAGCTAGTGATGGTAGGAGGTTGGAAGAAGATTTTGGGCTGAAATTGGTCACATTTTGGAACATTGTATGTTCTGGTTCACATCTCCCAACATTATTGAAATTTATTTAATTTTGAAAGCTAATAGTGAGTCAATAAGTACAATGATACAGACTCCAAAGTACAAGCACTAATAATTTTTGTTCCATGATAGGGACGACTATTAGTGGTATTATAGCAGTAATAAAGTAAAAATGTATCAGTCAGTATCGTAAAATACAATGAAAAATAACCAAGTAGAAACCGCAAGTTAACGAACTCTATAGTATTTAACAGCTATTATTGTAAACAGACTATCATTATAAACTATAGACATCTGGCACATTTCGACAGACACTGACCATAGAGGAAGTGACCTTTCCTTACTATTCAATATCAATGTAAAAAAGCAAGGGTTGACACTTACGCAGGTACAAGCTGTCATCTCACAATGGACTTGCATCAATCTAAATATTTTATGTTTAACATATGTAAGTCAGTTCTCACAAGTCGTTAGGTCATGGTCCCTTACCCCCAATTTCTTGGAAGCCTGGCCACCCTGTTTCTAGTCACGCCTTTTTCTCCTCCCAGATATTTATTTCCAATTCCACAGGCTCTCTAGGCCCCGCCTAGTTTCCTAAAATTATCTGATTGGTCCAAACCCTTTCTCCTGTTATTATTCTTCCTACGCCCTAAGTGTACATATATATTTCCTAACACTAGATAGCTAAGGAGGAGACTCTATAACAGTAAGAGTTAGAGTAAGAGTAACATGTAGTTCTTGTAAATATGAAAGAATAAAGTAATTTTAGTCTTCACTGATTTTTGTTGTTTAAGTCGCATCTGTTGAGGCGAATGTAGAGGTCACCTTCACAACCTCCTAACGGCTCTAGTTCCATTTCGGTATGGGTGAGTTGATTTTTACTTCGTGGTGGGCCACGGAATGAAAATTAGACCTTCCACTCTGGTTAGAATAGGGTGACAGCCTATTTGATAAACCCTCCATTGATTTTATAATTATATAATCAAACATAATTATTTAATCTATCGCACACATCCTATTAAGTTTCAAAATGAGTAGTTCGCAAAAAAGGAACTAATTTGACTCTGCCAAAACGATTTTCCTAATTTATTTTCATTTTCTTACTTCAGCTCAATACGACAAATCAAATAGTATTTGATATATATTTTAATAAAAAATTTAAATAATGTAAATTTTCTACAGAACTTATTCAAACCTTATCTTTTATTTATTTCTCTTATTATTTATGTTTTATTTACCTTGTTATGTAATAATTTTTATTTCATAAATATATAAAACATTGTGATTTATATGTCACATATCAATTACAACGTACATAATATTATGTATTATGCTGTATATATCACAAATATAAACATATGGGAGTGGGGAGGCTCACTAAGTAAAGACACTGTGCTGCCACCTCCAAGGACCCGAGCTTGAATAAGGATGCAGTAGGTAATAATCTGTTCTGTTACTGTAGGCGCGTGTCAAATCTGTGGGTTCAGGAGCCCTCCGGGGTTCAACCAGCCTCTATAAAATGGTTACCTATAATTTGAGGAAACAAGCGATTTAGCTTAATCATGAACAAATCATCTCTTTGTTCAACCGTTGTTAAAGAAACAGTACCTCCTTATAAAGTTCAAATCTCAGACCCATCACGAGTTGTAGTAGTATATACTTTTTTTTTTTTTTAAATAAACATGTAATTAATTTATAATCATATGAATTATGCCCTGTAAATCTCCTTACACGCATACAGGTTGACAAATCAACCACATTGCTGCAGTAAAAATATACAATACAAAATTAATTAGAACCTTGTAGGTGGATTTTAAATATCTTAGAATTAGAAATTGTGAGGGATTATATCCTGATATATTATTTATTTTTAACTGTCTGAACCGTTTAATGATTTAGTAACTGCATACAAATTCAGGAAAAGGAACAAGAAAGTTATTTTATGATTTTTTTCTACTTAAAGGCCACCGAATTAACAAGAGTGTTTCAATATTTGCGATCACGGTTATTACGAAGCTTGCCAATTATATTTACACAGTTGTCAAGTTTTCTATAAGTTAAATGTTCAAAAAATCGACATACTTGAGAAGATTATAAAAGAAAACTAAATAGAATTTTCCATCTCCAGATTGGAGAAAACGAAGCTGGAAGACTATCTAAATCAGAACTGAATGTAGTAACCTCAGAGCCGACCTAAATCGCCTGGATAAGGGCATTAACATAGTAGTCCTTTGATCTCGTCAGTTAGCAAGGAGCGTTTATCTTTACTTCTACCCCTAAGTTCGGAGCTTCCTCCCTCTCTTGATGTTTGAGTATTGCTTCAGTCTTTTCAACACAAATAATATTATAACTCGACATTCTGTGATTCAAGAAAATAAGCAATATCTGATATAAATCATTTGAAGAAGTTATAAACGACTTTCCATGTTTCATTGGGTTCTGTCAATGTTACAACTCTCTTCTGCTTTATATCATTCTGTAATTATTGGCTAATTAAACGTTTAAAACGGCTAATTAAAAAAATTAGTCTTGACAATTGAGATTAAAATGTTAATGTATAAGCCTGATAAAAAGAGATTTGTTAATTAATTTTAGAGGGGTAGTTTAGAACGCCTGTGTAATGCCGAATATAATAGTTTGAGTAAGAAATTAAGTGTTATACACTTATTTTCGTTTTTTCGGCTCCAGATCAATCTTTCCGAAAAATAAGATCCAAGTGGATTACAGTATTAATTTGTGGTATTAAGTGATTTTTTATGTTGTTGCTATAATTAAATCGAATTATGAGAAAATATTATAACATATTTTAAAATAATTTCTAATATTGCAATAACGAGAATCCCGATTTTTATATCAGTGAATTATGATGTATGGTTATATTTAATAGAATTAAACTTGTTTGCAATTATTTTATTCTGTTAAATATTATCATGGACAGATTAATATTAATTTCTAAAGCAGATGGAGAATTGCTAAGACTTCAACCATGGTTGATGCCCGGTCTATAAAAATATTAAAAAAGGACAGACACAAATGGTTAGTCCAGTCTAAACTGGAACTGAAGCTAAACTAAAATGAACGAAAAGTGCCTAAAAAATTCAAATGATATTAAACAAATATTTTTCAACGCTGAGGTCCACGAAGATATTCTTTGTCATAGTTTTATATGAAATATATCAAATAATACTTATGGAGAAAATACTAAACACAGCATAAGTATAACTTTTCAGTCATTATATTTATTTTGATACAATGTAGATTACCAAGGATATATTGTAATTTTATTTGATTCTGTACATAACAAGATCATTTTTGTACTAACCGTTCCTGAAAACAAGCCGGAACGGTTCAAATCCGGGTTTATTAAAATTTAAATTTTTGACGATTTTATTGCGTTTCACAAAGTATTTAATAAATCATTTCCTTAAATAAGAGGGCTTTTGGGTATTTATCATTTCAATAATTTCCTCGACATAGTTTATTTCACACAAAATAATACATCACCAATCATTTTACAGGCCAAAAGAATCTGAACATTAAAATTTAGTTGCTGAACAGTATTTGTTGGAATAAAAAAAATTGTTTCTTCGCATTGGTAGAACGAAATCTAGCAATGGAACATAAAAAAAACTAATAAGAGACCCTCTAATGAAATTAAGAAAGAAATATATAAAAAGATAGACCAAAAAAAATGCGAGGAAAACGAGGCAATGTCTATTACTACCAGAAATTTTAAGATGTTTTGTTAGATATTATTTTATTTCTTTTTGACGAAAACATTAAATGGTGATTTATGCTGATTAATTTGTTAACTTGGCAATGTTGAGCTTAAATATCGTACGTTCATCATTATTTCGATACTGTTAATAGTAACTTTCTGGCGATCTCTAATTCTTAAACAGTGGACCAATGAAAGTTTAAAATTCGAAAATTTCCGAAATTATTTCTAATTTTTTCAAAATGGCGTAGATTGTTGTTGGAAAAATGATATGAGCTTATAGAGTGTAAAGGGAGTATGAACTTATATTCCTAAAACACGGGGGAAAAGAAGAAAGTTATTTTATCCCAATTTATGATTAGTATAATAAAAACTATATAAATTTAAGAGTCAATATTGAAGACTCTGCCAACCATAGATTGGTGGGTGGCAGTTCGATGAAAAACTAGTGGCTCTTTCTATGGATTATAAAAAATCATTATTTATTCGGGGCTCCATATCTTTGAAACCACTAAAACTTTATAGAACATCATTTTAAATAAAGTAAATTTTTTGAAATACGAATCCCACGTTTAAGTTTAATAGTTCCTGAGATAAAGTTTTTCAAAAAGTAATATTTTTTCCTAACAACGAAGACAAAAATTATAGTTTTATTTTAGAAAATATGGAAACGACTACTCTTACGATTGACGTATAGATATATGTTAGCTTTCAATCGTAGAGAGACGTAGCAGAAATAGAATTAACAGTTTTCTTGAAACTCAATGAAATAAATAGTGGTCTCTTTTTGTACGAAAATAATTTATGAAAACTATATCTAAGGAACTATTAGACGTACAGATGTCTACTAGCCCCCAAATTAAATCTACTTTGAAATTACTATAAATCTGATTGAATTTACTATAATTTAATTAATAACGTTTATCATCGTATGCTACAGCTTTCCATCATATTCGCTAAACTTAATTCACAAAATATTGATTTTTCGTTATTTGGAAAAACATGTTGCTTTTTTAAAAAACCCACATCTCAAGTACTAATCAACGTAAAAAGCTCATATTGTACAATAATTACTCTACTTACAATAATGTACTATGGTGTTTTTCAGTGCAGGAGGTAGTTTTAAGGATATCGAGCTCCGATTAAAAATGAGCGAACATTTTTGGTTTTTATCGTATAAAATAAACTTGAGGGGGCTTGGACCTTAAATACTTCAATATTAAATATTTTTTAATATCACTTGCTGTATTTCTAGTCATTGTAAAAATGGACTCTTTTTCTAACCAAAAATTACATGTTTTTTTTTTTTACTTGAAAGAAAAAAATGAATTTTGTCTAACTTCGGAAACACCATTTTTTATTCTCTATTCCCATGGTTGGCAGACACATCAATTTTAACTCTAAACTGTATGCAACCTTCACTAAAGTAATAAAAAGTTGGGATTTAATAAGTTCTTTTTTTTTTCACTTGGACTAATAGACTGTTATTAGAAAAGATTTTGGATAGCTATTTCTAACGGTCTCAGTCATCGGTTCTGGATGTTATCGTATAAAACCAGTTTGTAGTCATTGGAAAAAAGTATTTTTTAGCAATAAGAATTGCCTGGATTTTCAGTTGCGCTGTTATTTTCGAAGTCTCGACGTATCTTTTGTCTGAGGCAGTACCGTGCATTAGAAGCGGCTGATCTGAGTACCGGAAAGTTATAAATAAACGAAACTACTACAGCGAAGGTTAAAATTCAAAATATTATAAATTTTAAATTTTATGCGTTATATTTGACTTTAAAAAATAATTACATCTCCTCACAAGGGAGGAATGATCAACTTTATTAGAAAACAATAGTCATTCGATTTAATAGGCGTGTAATAGGAAGACGTTAAACGGATTCCGAGAAAATAAAACGGTTTATGAGTGTATTTAACTTTTGCTATTTTACCGTCGTAAAAAGTATTCCATTCTTGTGAGAAGTTAAGTGAGGCACACGTTTTTAAAAGGATGTTGTTAAAATTTAATTGTTTATAGATTTATGTTAGTGACGTTACACAGACCTAGTGTAACTAATGTCGGCTACACCCTGAAACAAACGTACGAATGGCGCCTATTAAATTCATAAGTTTTTTTTGTTTTGCCATTTTCGAGATAAATCACATTATCACTAAACATTTATCACCACATATTAATTTTAATGGTAGGAAAAAATACACCTATAATAATGAGATTTTTATATCTAAAAACTTCTTATTTTAATTAATTACTAATCAGAGCCCTCGCATGGAAGAGGGAATAAGGTTCCTCATAGTATTTTTAAAAAAATTTATTTATTGCTATTTACAACTGAATTTACAATACAGGCATGTAGAGAAACTACGCATTGGTAGCACTCTAATTATATTTCTACACTAGAAAGTCTCCAGGCCATCTTTTTTGCAGAAGGTGCGGTATTTAACAATGTTAAATTGTTATTTTAATGTAATTTTATGGTAAAATTAATTTTAAAAATTAATTATTGGAAATACTAAGAATAATTTTATTATTATTACTAAGAGTCATTCATCCTGTAAATTAACTTTTTAACCATTAAAATACTTGCAACTGCTTATTAGACTTGTGAAACGCCAGTGCACGCAACTCGTATTGGAAGAAACCTTATATTTTCTTAAGTTATATGTATTTAGTTATATATATTTATTTTCCTAAAATCTAGGCTTTCCAACGTAAGCTTATTATCACTCTTATTTTAGTATATTTGTTTTCGATCTGGGAAAGATATTTCTCCTTAAGCTAATTTTAGAAATCTCTCATAGTTCATAATTATATATTTTATTATTATAATTATTCTATTTTTATAGAACAGTTTTTACAGTTAGAGGTCGCTAGTTATTTCAAGTAAATACAATTACATAACCTTTAGTGGAAGTCATTTAGAAAATTCGACATTTAACCCATGTCGGACAATTTCATAACCTAGCTGACATTAAAAACCATCAAATCGTTCATTCATGTCCCTTGTTTGATCAAAATTTTTGAAGTAATTTTTGAATCTTAAAATTGTTTAAAATCGTTTATATAAGGTGACACTTTATAGTTTGTAACATGAAAATCAGAATATATATGTAATTTCAGTTTCACATTCTTTTTGGTTTTTGACACGCCGATTCTTAGTTTTGGTGAATAACTAAATATTAAAAACAAATGTTTTTTCCCTACGTTCCATAAATATTTTCCATAAATTTAAGATGTATTTTTATTTTCCTGATAAGTAATAGATAAGACAACTTATAGGAAATAATGTAAAATATATTTGAAGAGAAATAAGCCATCCTGACCAAGGCTGAGGTTTGGTAAGATATCGACTGACTTTGTTCTACGCCACCTGTTGTTACATCACAACAATCTCAGATATTGCAAGATCTATTATGACTCTTTCCACTTATTATTTTTCATATTGTCATCTCTACTCTTTTATAGCAGTCATGAATTATTTCGCTAGTAACTGAATTAATAAAACTTAAGATATAAACATAATACAATGCAATGTACCAGAGAATATTTTTTATTTCTTACTGGAATTAGAAAAAAACAAATAGATATTAAGTGGTTTTCTTATTTGAAGGCATCAATTATGATATTTTCTGTTGTTTTTTTCTCTAGGTTATTTTTTAGCCTTCTCACTTCAATCTTTTATTTTTTATTAATTTTATATTAATAATGATAAATATTTGAAGTAAGAAGGCCAAAAAATAACCAAAAAGGGAAAAGAAGCAGAAATAGATAAAAAAAAAGCTATCTATAAAGATCTATCGGGACTTAACAACTCAAGGACAACAAATTTCAAAATTCGGTGAGGTGTGATTTAAACAATTATTCAACAATCGTTTGAATTGAATAATAAAAAATATGTCGTGAATTTAAATAAATAATTCTTTTTACATCATTAAAAAATCAGTTCATGTCTTTTAATTGTCAACCGATCGATGAAAGTTTAGTTTTTTTTCATTTTATTGAAGTCAATTTTTAAGGATTTATTGAAACATATTTCTTTATTAGGTAGAAAATCTATTAGTTGTTCTAATAAATATTGTACCTGAAAATAAATGCTTAAAAACCTATTAGTCCTGAATTCAACTCTTCGTAAAAAGATATCTCAATAAATTTTAAGATTTCACAAATTCGGAATGGCGTCATTTTAATAATAATTTAACAAGCTTCTTGGATTAAGTAATAAAAAAATATGTTATGCATATGTAGAAATAATTTTTTTCACATTAAAAAGACACAAAGAGTAAACAAGTAACATTTAATAAAAGAGATGAAGGTATAAATAATATTAAAAAAAAATAATAACGAGGATAAACATAAATACCAAAAAAAAATACAAACTAACATGATGAAGAGAGTAATCACACATACAATAGCATATATTATTGAACTAATCTATTAATTAACTAAAGTGACATAATAACCGACGGTAATTAATAATGAACTCGATAATTAAAATTTTTTTTTTATTTATCTTTATCCCCCTTATTATTCTGTTTATGTTTTTGATAGTTTGTATACCTCCAAGTTTACATCTGTTTTATTCAATGTCACTCTTTTAGACCTATATTGTGGGTCGAAGCGTCGGTGACAAATAAATAGTTGAAAAATATTTTTTCTTCAAGATCGCAGCCCTAACCATTTCCTTTAAATTATTTTGGACATAATAAGATATAAATCCCTTGATTAGGAAGCAGGTCCGTTCAGTCTCATAATAAATATCATACATGATGTAAAATGTAAAATGTACACCTATTAATGAAAAAAAAATTGCAATCCTGGTAAAAATTATTACAAAATATCTTTTTGGTTATAGCTTTTAAATATTGAACCGATTTTTTTACAATGCATGACTAAAAACTATATAGGACGACACAACCAAAATAGAACTTTTTTATTAGTGGCACTGGCGGTTGATGGAAGTTAGGTTAAGCATGTTAAGGAAGGGTAATAAACAGGGTTCACCTTTCAAGCAAAGAGCTTTCCTTTGTAGCTAGT
This sequence comes from Halyomorpha halys, assembly GCF_000696795.3. Lineage (NCBI taxonomy): Eukaryota > Metazoa > Arthropoda > Insecta > Hemiptera > Pentatomidae > Halyomorpha > Halyomorpha halys. The sequence goes on along the minus strand of NW_027113207.1, from coordinate 19,858 downwards.
TAATAGAATCCCATCTTCCTGTAGCCAGCTCCAATAGAGACCATTCCAACGGAAAAGTGCAAATTTATTTAATTTTAAGTAGATATAAAGGAAATTATACAACTATTAAAGATAAGGTAGAGTAGTTGTGTAGGCTTTACGAAATAATTGCCCTTGAAAGTAGTAGATGTACAATAGTAGTTACTTCACAATCAAACTTTATGAGCCGATGACAATTCTAAGTATTCATTCATGCCATACATACAATCTAGAAATAGAAAAAGAAAAATTAAATTATTACAATTTACAAAAACTGCTTTTTCTTTATCATCAAAATTTCCGTTTTCCAAAAGGCCTCTCCATAGAGGTTTTTGAAAGGTACTATGTAGGGAATTACCAATTTTTCAATATTTTGTCTCCATTTCGAGGAACCCTTCAGAATAAATTTATGGCAATGCAATGTTTTTTTATATTTTATATTTCGTGCGACTTAGGTAAGGTTTTCTACTTTATTCAACAAGAAACATTTATTCCTGAGTTTATCTTTAAATAATGATTCAAGGAGATGCATTGAGATCTTCTTACATCAAAGGAAAGACATGAGAAATAAATTATGAGTACGCTTACTTTCGCTGACATGCATTGATCATAAAATATTCACTGGGATGCTTATAGCTAAGTTTACTGCTGGGCAGTCATGAATTTATTTATCTGAGTTAAATTGGAATAAGAACATGAAAGAACTTGAAAATACTAGAATCTTAGGGTCGCCAATGAATCAGTATAGTTTATTTTCATTTAGGATATTTTTCAAAATTATTTATACAATATCTGTAGATACCAACAGCATGTGAAAAAGTTCATTCTCGAGAATTTTCTCTCTATTATTAGGCCCTGAGAGTAACCCTCAACTGAGAAGCATTAGTAGAAATTATGGTATAATATTGGTTGAAGTGGCCACCTTTATTACAACTCTAGGAGCAGAACAGATTCAGAATATTTACATATTAAACTTCCTTCTTCTTCGCCAACTTCTGGGGCAACTTCAATATTGAAGAACTTTGGGGCAGTAATTCTTCAATAATGGCACGACCCATCGCAATATATTTCTACTACAGCAGCATCATGGTAGATTAAAGATTTTATTTTCACTTTTTTTTTTTTAAATTCTTATTGTCCAAAAGGCTAAGGAGAATATTGTGAATGACATTCTTCTTCATATCTACTACTTAGCTTACTAGGATATGGCTTAATTATATTTCGTCATCGATGTAGTTTGTTCGTCCACTAATGCATTAATAGTTTAAAATTGGTAAATATATAATTTAAAACAATTGCCATAATTTATAGATAAATATATTCTTCAAAAATTTTTATAGGAATGACAAACATCCCTTAAGAATAATTACTTAGTTCAGATCATTTATTTGGCAGAATATTCACAAAATTGTAGAACTTAAATTGTAATAACAGTTTTATCGTAGAGATTAATTGTTATAAACATTGTTAACATCGATAAAACAATTTATGATGAAGCCGTAAGGTAAATTTATAGGTTTGTTCAAAAAGAAGAACAGAGGAAGATAGAGATAGATAAATAATTCAAGATGGAGATTGAGCGGATGACAAACGGTTTACTGAAAGGACATTTCCATAATGTGTATAGAAATACATCGGCTGAGATCTGGTATTTAATAAATTGATAGATAAATATAGACTAAGGAGATCAAGGATGTAGGTAGGTTTTTGATCTTAAGGATTTGGAAAAGAAAAACACCAGAGAGGTATTGCCGTTGGAAGGTAGGGAAAAACCACTTAACATGGTATGCCAACAGGATACATAAGTGCATTTTGAAAATCCGAAAGTATTTTAAGTATCTTAAGTAGCATTGATTGTTCTCTTCTGTCTCTTGCATAGTAGATTGCCCTCCGCAGACTAAGCACCCGAAGTTAAATTGGGGGAAAACGAAAGTGGATAATAAGAGTTGATGGGTATTCTGTTGAATGCAATCAGGTCTGAAAAAGATGGCTATTTAAGAAAAAAATGTTGATCGAAGACGACTGAGTTTTTTTGAAGTGGATTAAAAATGAATTTGTCGAAGTAAGAGAATAAAGAAGACGCTTGGAGCTTCAGATCATTAATCAACCTATGAAAATATATCATTTGGATATTCTCAAGCGTCTCGATAGGATGGAAAGATAAGCAAATTTAGAAATCATCAGCATATAAATAAACTGGTGGATGGTGAATGGAATGAGGAAGATCGCTGATATAGAGCGATAAAAGTGTTGGTTAAAGTTAGGACCCCTGAGGAACACCCATGTTAGCAGAAGGGGAGAGGTAAGAGATTTATCAGAAATGATGACTGTTTGGGAAACGATGGGACAAGAAGGAGTGAAACCACTTTAGAACTCTATTTGACATGGAAAGCTTTTGGAGTTTGGAGAGGAAGATCTTATAATTAACTGATTCAAAAGTTTTTGAAAGATCAAAGAGAACTAGGATAGAGATTTTCTGTTTGTTCATGGAGAATTTAATGTTCTGGGAAATTTTCGATTAAGCAGAGTGAGTGAAATATTGGGATAGAAAACCAGATTGGAGAGAATTAGGGATAGCTTTTCGCTCAAGAAAGTTATTAAGTTAGGAGTGGACTAATCTTTCTATCTGGATATATTAGATAAAATGAAGATTGAAAAATCACGGATCTACCCAGAGTAATTGAAATAGCAAATACTGGTGCTAGAGGGTAATCAGTTGTGGTATGGATAATTATTTGCTAATACCTATAGATAGCCTAACTAAAACAACCATTGAAACTTCAGTTTAGAATTCTAAAAAAAAAAAAAATGGCTTTGGATACCTTTTATGATTTTCTCTCTCATATATATCAAGTGTTTACATAGAAGTATACGAATTTACTTAATTAGAAATTATATACTCAAATAAGTGTTGTTCACATAATTTTTGTTCTTAGGGCACATATGCTTTAAATTTAAACTTACTATTTGTTATGAATTTGAAAATCCAATTTGTTCCAAGAACAAACTTCCTGTTCACAAATTGAACCCCATTTTCCTTATGAAACTTCACGTATTTTTTTAAATGAATTTATAAAACACCAATTACATTATTGAATATTGATCTTTGGATCCAATTAATATTTCATATAAAATCAGAATAATCATCATAATGGCTATTTCAAATAAAAATAATTATGAATATGATATCATTGTTTATTTTGATATTATATAATTAGTTTTAAATTCAGTGATTTGTTAATTTAATTTATGATTATATATTTTTTCCCCATATAATCTATACATATATATTTTTTAATTTATGAATAATTGGTTTATTTCCTATTTAATGACAACTTGAGAGTTGGGGCGATTTGTCTCGTTGCATTATCCTTGACAAATATATTGCGGGTATTAATGGGAGTGTATGATTTGTTTCAGTAACACTGGAGAGCTACTTACATTGAAAATGTATTTAGTTTTACGATGAAGGAAGTTATATGACCGATATCTGTGCTATTCCTTTTTTAAAATTAATTCTCGTATTTTTTAATTAAATATTGAATAGCTTTCATAATGTTCATAACAGAATACTGACATTTTTCTTTAAAAGGACTCAACGTGACAGTAACATTTTTGCTACAACTAAATTCATATACGATAACTCCATCAATTGCTAATTTAAAAAAAAATAAGTGAGTAGGATTTTTATAACAGTTTTTTTTTTCAAATTTAAATAGGGCATTTGTTATTATAATTGGTTGGATTCGATAAATTGACATATATACATATTTCTCCTATGAATTATCACAATAACGTTTCGTGCTTTGTGGCTATCTTCAAACTGTTACAATCAAGAAATAATTAATACATCATCCTACGTTTACTTTTTTACTTGCTAATTTTGTAGAAAGAAATAAACAAGGTTGAATTACTCATATTTATTATGCTAAATCGGACTCAAAAGCAGTTGTATCTTAGTACATAAACGCCAATTTTGAGAGTTACTTTGAGAAAATCTGTGAGTTCTAAGAGTGAAATCTTAATACTCGTACAATTATATTTCTAGTAATGTGGTGGGACTTTGGAGGTATTCGATCAATTTTATAAATGGATTATCTTCAGGGTAAAATTGAAGATCAGGCATAAATCTGATGGGCCACAATTTTTTATTAACAACTAGATTGAGCGTGGTTAATTACTCAATTTTCTACAATTTTTTAAAAATTGAACAGCTTGCTATGGCAGTGCAGAAATACCTCCTTCTGAGAATATTTATAAACAGAAAATCATATTTCTTAATATAAATTTAAAATCATTCATTTTTTCTTAGAACATTCTTTATCTAAATTGTTGATCAATGTTGCACAATTTACCAAAAATTGACTCGCAAGAAAGTTTTTGACTTTGGAAAATTACGAGCGTTATCTTCTTCTTGCCTTGAATCGCTCGTACCATTTCCCTGTTGAGTTCGTTCTCTCAGAATGGCTGTTATTCTCCCTTTTACACACCAAATACATTTGAACTAACTATAAATGACATAAGTATACAACAAAGCAAAGTAAGTTAGAGGTTTCTGAAGTAACTACATTTTCTAAGAATGTGTATTACAAAATAATAGCCAAAAACATTATTTTTTATTTCTCCTACATCTTAGCTAGTGTTCGGACAAGACCAGACTATACACCGTAGCTGTTTTGGAACGTGGAAGGCTATTAAAAGCAGTGGCCGCGGGTAAGTGAGTTAGGGCTAAAAGGGGCCGCCAACAGACCAAACCGATGGCCGTCCAGCAAACACCTTCCATAACCGACAAGCTGTTTCATCACCAATAGCGGTCGATTGAAGAAAAGACTAAAGGAAGTATAAATAAAATTGAAAAAGAAATAGAAAGAGCTAAATATAATTCAATACTTTAAGCATAGGAATGTCGTGGGTGCAGACGCGGTACTGACAAAATGGTAGTTGGAGGCGTGAAAAACTGGGAAATGTTGATTTTATTTTATCGTCACTGACGTGATAAAGTATCAATAAGTATCACCCTAAAATAAATAATATTATTTACTTGTAGAGAAGTTCTTAATAAATTACGAATTATAAAGCTAGGAACGGAATTTGTTTAGAAAAACAACTTACTCCACTGATAAAATTCTTTTGTAAAATCTTGATTGCTTCTTACTTTGTCACAAATAAAATCATCCATAAAGATCTAACTGATCCATTTAGAACTGAGCTAGCCTAAACTTAATATCAATCTTATTCTAAATTCCCTGACCACCTAGGCCCAATAGTTTCTAACCTTTGTTCCTCTTCTATTCCAGACAATCCTCCGAGACGTCTGAAAAGAAGATGGTCTCGAGACCTTATATTGTAAAAATGATTTTAGAGTGCTACCAATGGGTAGTTTCTCTACATGCTTGTACCATACCATTATGATTTCCTCAAATTTACTTGATGTATTCATGTACAGTTGTAAATATCAATAAATTTTAAAAAAAATATTATTTTTTTGTCTCAGAGCTTATACCTGACTTTCTAACATTTTGACCATTGCTCTGAGACATCTGAAAAGAAGGAGACCTCGAGACCTTCTAATGTAGACATGTTATTGGAGGACTAAGAGTAGTTCCTCCAGAAATCTTTTATGCTATTATAGCTTTTAATTTACGGTTATTTCAATAAATAAATAGATAGTGTAAATTCTATTTGCTAGTAATACATAACTGCTCACAGGTTTTATTTAATTCTAATTCCATGGCCGAAGAATCCCAGCTCGTAATCCTAGATGGCTGTTCTGTGAAGTGAGATATTCTTTCCCCTTCCATTCATAAAAAAAAATCATCATTCATAATTTTGAAAGGGAGAGGATTATCAAGAAATGAAGGAGAAGCCAGGTTAGAAACAAGTGGGTTTGGGTGATTGGTAATTTTACCATGGAAGGATTGGTATCTGGTTCTGGTAAAATCGGCAACATATGAGATATTGAGGTCCTAATGGATGACTTGATTCGTGACAAAGTAAGGAGCATTAAGGATTTTTCGAAGGATTTTGGACTGTAAGGATTGGATCCGGGAGGAATTTGATGGATTAGTTTAGCCCAAAGCTCAAATCCGTATGTCCAGATAGGGTTTATAATTGTCATGTAGATCAGTCTTTTGTAATGGATTGGCAGTTTAGACCGTTTGTCTAACATTGAAGGCATCGTGGATGGCTTGATTTGTGACGAGGTAAGGAGCATTAAGGATCAATCTCTTTATGAAACTACATTTGTTAAATGAAATGCCTCAAAGCCAAACAAAGCGGAGAATTGTAATTAGGAAAAGGTTGTAATTATTACAATATATATTTTCATTCGCTACTATACAATTAAAATTTTACCATATGTAATGAATAAAAAACAAAACAAATAAAAGTGTGCAATAATGTTTATTAATAAACCATTGTTAATAAACAGTATTGCAGAAGAATTGTAAAATTGTAATTGAGACTTTCATTTAATTATTAGAAATGCATTTTCATGCCATGAACAAATAATTAACTAGTGAGATTAATGACATATTACAGGGTATCATTGAAAAAATAAGAATTTCTTTTGTATTATAGAGTAGATAATAGATGTGTTCATTAGCTTATAGTCAAGGCCCGGATTTTATGCAGTAAAAGACTATAGAAAATACCATATAATGTGCAATAAAAACCTGTCAAATATGTAGTAAAAAAAAAATTAAAAATAAAATATGTAGATGAAAATCTTCAGAAATACAATGAGACAGCTATATACTGCCATATACTAATATCCCTAAAAAAAGAGTCTAAATGATGAATGTATCAGAAGAAGGTATTTTGTTTGTAGGCATAAATACTTGTGCTAAAAAATTATAAAGAAAATATTATATTATAAGATAAATTTAGTTTAACCTGATTTTCGATTAGATTTACTAATGGACTAACACCAATCGGGCCGACTCCATAGATACGTAGTATTATAAACAAGTCTAAAATCTATACAGGTCAGTGTACCCAGATGTAATTAGGCAAGTTTTATTACATATTTCATCTATTTCAGTAAGAAAAAAAATCATTTTTGACTTTTTGAAAGTAGTAAATATGAACATGCGTAAGGAAAGAAAACTGCAAACTGAACTTAAAACGGAGTTTGTTTGTTTGTTTGGTTGTTTAGAACGGAGTGTAGTAGTTGTCAAAAGGAACACGAAGGAGAAATGGTTTCCGGGAATTGAAAAAAAAAATCCATACCTATTGTTAGAAATGAATTATTCATGAACCAAATTAGAAATGGTTTTTATATTATTGTTTTTCGTATGAATGGCTTACTTTACAGTGGTACTAAATACATTTACACTAGCTTTACGAAAAATATAAATATAATAATAAGATTCTCCCATTCAGAAAAATTAGCTGAAAAGTTGTAATTTTCCTGAAGGAGAGAATCTTTAATTATATTTTTCATAAAGCTAGTGTAAATGTACTTAGCACCACTTTGAAGTAAGTCACTGATATTTAACGCTAACAGACTAAGATGTTTTGGAGGTGCTACATAGTATTTCAAGCTTCTGAAGTCACAACAAACACCAAGTTTACATACTTCATTATTACATAATGTGAAGTTTTTCAAATTAGATGAATTAATAATACCAAAATAATATGGATTTTTTTTCTTAATTTTTATAATTTAATTTATTATTATTTTTTTTATTTAGTCAAAATATGCAAATATATGCATTTATCGTCAAATATGCAAAATAATACTTGCCTAATTAAATCTGGGTACACTGGTTAATATAGATCTTATCCTTACTTATAACGCTACGTATCTACATGTATGGAGTCTGGCACGATTGGTATTATATTAGTAAATATAATCAGTAGACAGATAAAACAAAATTAATTTATAATATAGTATTTTCTATATTATTTTTAACACAAGCATATGTGCCTACACACATTGTTATGTATTTATCCGCTTCTTTGATTTAATACTGTATATTTTAATGTTAAAAATAAATAAACTAACCCATAATAATTCCTAAAATGTACATTATTTAAACAAATATTATATTTTTCTAAAAATAATTATTAGTAAATGAATAAACCTTGTAAACATATTTACAAGTTTTTAGCATGAGAATAGCTTGTTTCTGAAATGGAATTTGTTATATTAAAATGTTCTAGAAGTACCACTGTTCATGAAGATATTTTTTTATAACTAGGGGATATATTACTAAAAGTCACTGTTCTTGATTTTAATGGCCAAAATGGAGACTAGCGATAAATATTTTGTTTTAATGTCAATGTACCAATGTATTGTTCATAGAATGCATTCTGTGAAGTAGAATATATATATATATATATATATATATATATATATATATATATATAACTTCACTGTATTTAGAAGAAGCTTTTTTTAGCTATAGTAACATGAGAATATAGAAACAAAGCGCTGAACAAAATTAGAACTCCATTGTTGTCCCAACAATGCCTACTTATGCATTATAATCCTCTCGTTTACAGGAGGAGTTTGGTTTCATATCACATCGTTCCTCCCGAGAAAGGTTAAAGCATTAGGTTATTAAAAAAAAAATCAGTAATTCCTGCATCAGTACATGACTGCCTTTCGAATGTCAATAACTATTAATAAAAATTCTAAATTTAAATGTGTCCTCGGAAAAAGACCAATGCGCAAAAACCCGTTTGAAAGCCGCAATGGATGTTGGCGTCGGACAAGAGGAAAAGACATAAATCTGTCATTAATTCTTATCACGATCCTCGGGAGCTGTCGAACGTTGACAGTGTTTACATTCTGCTGGAATCGATTCTGGGCCAAATACTGGCGACTGTGTTATGTACATAACGTTAGTGCCCCTGGGTACATGTTCGAGTGTCCTCTTGCCACACCCAGATGGTCGATACTCTTTGCGACCTTCTCTCATTTGAAAATCGGGCTTGGTTAGTTTGTAAAAGAAGGAAAAAAAAATCTGTATTAAACCTTCGGCTATCCCCTAATTTACTATAAAAAAATGTGTTTACCTGCATCTTCTGTATCATATAATTTCAATAAAAGAATTATCTGATATGGTGAAAAAAAAAAAGTTGTATCTGAATGTGTTGAGGCATCTCCTAAGCAGCCTCTTAGGCTGCTGCAGTACCGGTTCGATCCCGACTTCGGCGGAATGATTTTTATTCGATGGTGGCCCATGGAATGTAAACTCGACTATCCCACTCTCTTTGGAATTAGTTGCTCACCTATGACATAACTTCCTTCTCCATATACCAGAAATGGCCAGGTTGGGGGTAAACATAAACAATTAGTATTTGTATTTCTTTATTTGTTCTAAATAAATATTGGATCCTATTAGATCTGATACTAAATTTTATCAAATAAACGACCCAGGTGACCAAGAGATATTAAAAACGCGATTTACTAATAAATTACGAAGATGGAAAAAAAATAGATCTATAACGGAATGTGTATTGAAGCAGGGGATTAGTCTTACAATAGAACGAAATGTTTTAAAATAAACTAGAATTTATTTGACGAACAACCTGAATAGGAATATTAAAACAAAAGGGGTGGGGAGAAGAGGGATTCTACATAGGTATTTTTATTTTTTGATTTATTTTTTTCCTTTTCTTATTTGAAATATTTTTCCCTATATATTTTTGCTTATTTGTTAATTGCCGTTACTATACGTCCACCAATTTATACTGACAGCCATCAAAACTCTAAAATAGCACTATGCATATAAGTTTTAAGTTTTACAGAAGAAAAATTATTGTTAATAATAATAAAAATTATTAACAAGGTAAAACGAAACAAAATACTCCTAAGAAAAGATTCAAACTATTTTCCTCAGAGTTTAAAAATCTTCAAAACTGAACACCTTCAAACTGACAACAAACGCATAAAGACTTTACTTTCATAATTACTTACATTAACATCCCAATGGACTTCATTGAGGAAATGACTGCTCTAGACATCAGCAACAATACGAGAAGACAAAAAAAGAGCTGGTTAAGAGATCTTCAGTGATCAAAGATAAGTGACACATTAGAGATTCTGCTGTGTTAAGTTCTTCCATGCTTGATGTATCATTATTATCATATAAATAAGAAATTTCCTAAATATAACTTACGTGGTAGGTATAAATTAATAATCTAAATAAAAAAAAAATAGAAGTGATTGGATAGCATTTCTAAAGAGTGAAGATGGGTATATTATAGAATAACTAATTATATTAAAAAAAATAATCATGATCAGTTAATTCAGTTAAATTTATTCATGACCCGTTAAAGTTCTTTAATAACAGAGGCTGTTTATTAATGAAAGTGGAAGTTTTGGTAAAAAGGCTTGGTGTTCTAGTAACTAAACAAATTAATAAGCTTTCTAGCTCCTTATGAAGCGTTAATAAAGCGACAGGAAATGAAAATATGAGTTAAGTTTAATATTAAGAAAGTTAAAATCCTCCCGCCCAGACCTCGCTAAATAAAACTTACAATTTCCATAAAGGCCTTTCTTGTGTATAAAGCTCTCTGGATAATATGTTTTAAATGGTGTCCCGTTGTAAAACCATTTTATTACGTCCCAAATTAACAGGTTAAAATTTATAATAGCCATAATTAACCCAGTTGTCCGACTTCATTTACGTTGTATCTGCATGTTGCTAAATTTCTAACATTTTTTAATATTAAAATTAAATTTCATCTTTTTGAAGTACCACCAATGGGTGGTTCCTTCCCAAAATTTTCAAGTGTAAATGAAACATACAACATATTTACTTATTGTATTTATTACTTGTACAGTTGTAAATCACATTAAATAAATAAATAAGAAAAAAATTCGTCTGATGGTTCTGTTTTTTCAAAAGTGTTCTGATAATACTGTGTGTACTTGATCTTAATCAACATTTTTTTTTCATTTTTTAAAAATCTGAATCAGTTTGTTTCTGAAACTGCCTTTATTAACTTGCAACAAAATTTTGAATTGCAATGAAATTCTGCAAATAAACTCAAATTTTATGGTCATTTAAATACGGGAGAAAAAAATGGATAAAGAGAATAAAGATGGTGAGGAAAAAACAAAATAAAAACAGGCAATTTTTATCAAAATAAAAATGCGGGGGTTTAACATAAAATCAATTGTCTAAATCAGTGATTCCCAAATTTTGCGCCGCGGTGCCGCCATAAGTGCGTCGCGAAATATTCAATTAAACGATTCGGCAATTGTATTTTGGTGACGACAAATCTGTAAGCAGACGAAATTCCAGGAATTTAGCAACATTCAAGTCTTTCATTGTTTTCTTTTCAATCCGCTCTTCCATCTTTTCAAACAGCTAGTGCGTAAACACGGCTTTCCCACCCATGCTTTAGTCACTAAATAGTACGAAAATAGTAAGTATCTGTTTTTAATTCTATAAGAAAATTAAAAAGTGTTAAAAAAGGCAACAACTGCTTTTAAAAAGTTTAAACAATAAAAGTTTTTTACTCTATCAATATTTATTTATGATCTAAATCTAAACATTATTTAGGAATTCCTTTTCCTTGCCTAATTACATTGTTAACCAAGATGAAATGTGATAATTAATATTTTGTAAAGTATTTAAGATATTTTTTAATTATTAAACTTAAACCTTACATTGCTTAAGAGAAACAGCGTAAGCTGAGAAAAGGAGATTAACTCTTGAAACTTGATGTACTCCTAAAGGGTTTTCTCGAGCCTTTGTATAGAACAAAATCCTTTAGAAGTACACAAGGAAGCCAAGAAATTTTTAAGTACGGAGGGTTCTGCATTTTTTTTATTACTTTTATTTTTTCTTAAGTATGACAATACGATAACTCGATTTCTTTTCTTGTTCAAACACAATTGGTCCTATCTACTCTAAGTTAAGTAGCTATACCTATCTGTCTACGGGCATTAATTACCTCATTTTTCAATTTAGTCTTCTAGGGTTAAATACTTTAATAAGAAGTAGGAATCACAAAACACGGGTATGTATGTATGTAGCAAATTCCCAGAATACTTTAATGATACCATACATAGATTTCTTTTTACTATTAGTTATTACTCAGTGAGTAAGGAGTTCGAATCCGGCTGTAGCAGGTAATTGTTTATTGTGTTACATTCGCTGTAAATGAATCTTGGGGCACTCCTAGCGAATAGAACAGGAGTATCCTTAAATTGGGAGAAAAATCTGGTGAGCGTGATTTTGACCTCAGCCTTCATGGGTTGTAATGGTACAGATTTTTTTTTTATTAAGTGACTCACTAATTCATTCCATCTGGATTTGTTTCAAGCTCTTTGCTCATCGGAAATGTATTCTTTAAGACATATCTGTAGATTATTTTTTTTATGAACTTACGGACAGGGAATAAAGTTGGGTTTGTGTATAAAATTTATAGTCATTTTTAAAAACTCTTTTTTATTTACTATTCCTTTTTAAGGGTAAACTATTTTTCTCGCAGCTTGAAATCTTTGAAGCACATATGTTTCTTGTATGCAAAATATATATAGATATGTGTAAGAATAAGAAGGCCTGAAAGTAGAAGCTATCTGGTGCGGTTTAAGCAATAAAATTAAGCATTTGATAAAATGCTTGCGAAGCAGGGAATAAGCATCTAATTAATTAGAACGTACGGGGTGCAAATTTAATTATCCTTTCGCCTGCAGAAAGCTCTTCATGCTGCCTAAGTGATTTTAACCCTTTACAATTTATCTGAATTAGGCCGAATTTCCTTCTATAAAAAACATGCATAGAGACCTGTTTGAAATTTTAATTCAAACATTTTTACATGTTTTGTCGCACTCCTAAAAATGAATACTAACTGGCCGTTAAAAAAAAAATATATTTAGCAGATACCTGTGACATGGGCACACGGATTGAAACTATTTCGGCTGATAGGCGAAATAGGTCAGGTAAAATATTTTTTGTTTTTTATGTAAATACGTATTCAATAGTTTTTGAGGACGCTAGAAATGAATCTAAATTGCTTTTCTAAAAAAAAAAAAAAATGTTGGTCTAATACATAGAAAGTGATATTTGGTTTTTGCATATAGTATGCCTCTTAACTCATTTAATACATTGACAATATTCTGGATCAAAAAGCAGATCGTTTGAAATATTATAACCTCCGTAAGTCAAAAAAAAGAATGTTGAAATTATTTAGCCTTGCAGACCAAGCAAAATGGGATGAAATATTTATTTATGGAGGTATAAAATGGCGAAGATATAAAATAAAATGTTTGAGAATAGTTTCTTTATTTGATAGTGATTTTTTCACTCTAGAAATGTATAAAATCTAAAAGATTTTTTATGGGTTATTATAATTCATATGGGTTAAATTAGTGGAAATTCAGCTTTCCAAAAGTTTTAGTTACGTTGGATTTCGATTACTTTGTGAGGAGTTATGAATTTATTTTGTGAAAGCGGGTCATCGGTTGAAAAAAATGTTTATCAAAATTAAGCCCAAAATTTCTAATTTTTTATTTGCATCTAAATTCGTATTTAAAACTAAACTACTCTAAAAACCAATTTGCCTTTATTTTTCTGTAAAAAAATTATTTTGGTATTCTTTACTATACGCAACTTTTGGTTTTTGAAATTTTTTGCACGCTTAGCCTCATTTAACAATCTTTTCCCCTTATCCTACAGAAAAGGAACAAATCGATTGGTATATAATTAAATATTTGCATAGCAAAGACGGTATTCAATAATATGAAAACCGCAAAATTTTTTTTTCGATTCCTAAGGGGTATTGGCAAGAACCCTGGAACACGTGACATATATTTTTTGATCTAGTATCACCAAAAAAAGTTTGGCGATCCCACATGCGTTGTCTCACCTTGCCAGTCTCCACTGGCTTTCAACACCAGCGATGCGTCTAGGAGAGAAATGCTAGAAATTCTGGGAACAGAAATTTTTTTGAGCCCTGCTTTACCTCCTTCCACACGAGGGTGGCAAAGCTTTGTTCAAAGTTCCCAAGGCTGAGTGGAATTATTGTATATAGGTGTAAATTTGAATTTATTCCATGTTTACTTAAAAAAATTATTTATATTGTCTATAAATTGTATTGTATTAATCTAAATTAGTTTTTATTTTTATTTATTTATGTAACCGATCTAGCCCGAACCCGATATTATTCCTTCCATAATAAACTCCCTAACCACCCAAACCCACTCGTTTCTAACCTTGCTTCCTCTTCCATTCCTGGCAATCCTCCAAGGCGCCTGAAAAGAAGATGGCCTCGTGACCTTATATTGTAAACTGTTTTTAGAGTTCTACTACTGGGTAGTTTCTCTACATTCTGTATCATATCATTATGTCATTATGATCAAATTTACTGGTTGTATTTTTTTATACAGTTGTGAATATCAACAAATAAATAAACAAAAAAAAAATTTTATTTATTCATATCATAGGTGTATTTTTTTCAATTATCTATTGAAACTTTTTTAAAATTTCATTAACAATATTTTTATTATTTTTTGTATGAACTTAGAATTAAAACGCCTTTTTTTAGTGTGATTAGTCTATCTCCAAAAGTGTTTAAGCTTATATAAGGAGAAACGGCGGTGTTACAAGAAATTTTGTAAAAGACTATTTGGAATAATTTGTCTTGAACATATATGTATCTTAAAGGAAATATACATTTGATTTATAAAATTAAAAAGAGTGGTTTCGACCACTTTTGATAGAGCCATTCGTGCTACGGTGGGGCGCAATTAAAATTATCTCAAAAGCTTATCGCTTTTTATTACTTTTAAAGTCCTAAAATTAAGTTGATAATAAAAATATTTTCGGAACTCCAAACAAGAACTATAAAAGCCATCCACTGGGAGCGGTAATGAATCCAGATTACCTCCCATCGGTTTAGAGCTGTTGTAGAAGTATGGAGTCTCAATGAACTTGTACTTGAAAGGGGAGACTAGACTGAGACGCCATCTGTCGGCGTTTTAAATATTAACCTCAGCTTAAGTGCTTCTCCTCGTATCTCCTCTACTTAGTCTTCGCCACCACCAAATCCGATTTATTTTAGATTTTGGAAATCTTGATGCTCTCGTGTTCATTTCGACTACTCTGCCATTATACGAGATTTGAATATTTCAATCTCACTTGTAGATTTTGCTTGGGTACAAACATTTATATAATTCGGCTCTGTTCATTAGGTGTATGATATTCGCAGGCATAAAATAGAGGTATGAATTGTTCCACATTGGCTCAAAGGTTTCGTTTAAAAATAAAAAGTTATTTCAGAGTCTAAACTAAAAATATGAATTAAGGATTTAGAACAATAAAAATATTTTCTATCAAAGTTTCTCCGTTAACGCTCAGTATGAGAGATATTCACGTTTAAATATTTTAATTGTTGTGGATTATTTAATGCTATGTACCGAAGCATTAGCCATCATTACAACAAGATGTCGTTTATTAAGGTTTTTCGCCATCTGTCCCTATACCTGTTCAGATAGAAGCCTTTCGAGGAACCTTTTACTGCATCCCTGAATATATACACATCTGTGTTTAGTTTGCCACATTCCCTGATTAGATCTACCAATACTTATGTGTTACAACAAAAACGACAGTTTTTGAGAAAGGATCAGAATCAAATTAAGCAGGTGCAGGACGTTCCTGGACATGTTAAACTTCCCCACCACCTCTCGGGCCTGGAGGGGACGCCTACCTAGGCCTCATTGCCCATAGGTGACAGAACGCTCCCTAGTTGTGTCACCTATGGTCAATGAGGAATTAGATTAAAAAATAAGGTAACGCCCCAAAAGGGAAGTGGGAGAAAAAGGACAGGAGAACTAGACCAGGAAAAAGGGCAGTGAAGAGGAATACTTAGACGAGAGAGGAGCTTGAGAGAGGAGCAAAAGAAACCAGAGCGAAGAGGGGCAAGATGCACTTCGACCAGGCGAAGTCGAGAGAAGGGCCATGAGACCTGGACATCCCTTATGAACAAGACGACACCTTCAGAATTACATCCCACGGTATGAATCAGCAGCTATAAGTATAATTTAAGCCATAAGTAATAATCTATATTTTATGGCAACCATTTATCTGAATCATTGCAATAATTTTAATCATAGCAATAAATTATAAATAAATACTCTCTATAATAAATACTAAGTCTCTTTATGTAGTTTATATACTATTATATAACCAAATATACCACCCCTTATTTTATTATATAATTAATAGTAACAACATTTATTAAATATAAAGGTATTTAATTGGTAAACTGGTAAACACACAAAAAGCCTTTGGAAAAGAATCCAATCATAATAAATTTTTTTAGGACTCAATGTATAATTAATTAATTAACTTATTTTTGGATAATTGACTTCAGTGATTATTCTGGCATCCCGATTAAATCTCAAGGCAGTACATAGCATTAGGTTATAATAAATAAATTAATTTGTTTTATCTACTTTACTAATGAAATATAAATATTTAATTATATTAAATTCATATCAAGGCTCAGCATCTTTCTTTCACGGCAGCACACTGTATTGTGTGTGTGGCTGAATTATATCCACTTGAGCAGTGATTATTTGTATAATAAGTAAATATTGTATATATTGTAGATACTCGATACTAGATTTAGGTCTATGCCAACAGAGACCCATTCCTGCCAAATATGATTAGAAAACTGCTTACTATGAATAGTACCGCTGCCAAATATATCACCAGTTACAATCTATAGCAAGTCTGCCTTTTCTGAATCTATCATTCTAAATTAAAAAAAAAAAATCAGCTATTACGAAATTATCTTCCCTACTATTATTACTACCTTCGGTTGATATAACACCAACCCATATTCTTCAGTGTGCAACACCTAAATGATTAGGTGGTATGAATACACCACCTGATACAGCATTTGAGACAGGTTAGTAAGCAAGGTATTGAACTTTCTTACTGGGCAAATTCGAAATCTTATCAGTATATGGTGGACAAATATGTAGAAGGTAAACTATGCTGAAAAATGCTAGCATAACATCCAGTAAAATCAAACTTCATCAAGACAACAAATTACTGAGCCAGGTACAGGATGAAAATATTATTTACACTCTTTAAAAATTCTGGTAATGAGGCCCCCTGCCTATGAATCGCCCAGTCAGGCTATTTCACCACGTAGGAAAGATTTCCGCATTTTTTCAAACTTTTGCTAGAAAACAGTGTATTCCAATCACAATTAAGTATGGAGTATTTAAAGTTTTAAAATTCATAACATTCAACAGTCTAAGTTTTCGAAGAACTTACGGGTCCCATTTATTTCATGTGTGCATTTGTTCAAGGAGCAGTCCTGTCTCCATTATTGTTTTTCATATTTGCTGGAAAAGTTGTTGGAACGAAGCACCAGAATGGCACTGTGTCAGCGTTCACAGATGATATTGCTGTCACATGTAATAGCACCAATGCAATTAAGGCAGTAAAACAATCTTATCAAAAAAAGTAGAAAAACTGAAAAAAAAAATTATTTATCGTATGAAAAAAATGATATATCCTAAAATGGCAAAACTTAAGAGGTGTTTAAATTTTAGTTATAGTTATAGAGTAAGCTCGATATCAAAAAGTAGATGAGCCCCATCACCCACTTATTCATTAAAAAATCTCAGAACTAATATTTCACGAAATGATATAATGGTTTCCTTAAAATGTAAATAGGGAGTTAGTGGAGCTTTTTCCGGGAAAATGTAACTATCAGCAGAAAGAAAAGTTCTTATAATAATGAAAATTAATAAAAATACTTAATATTTCCTGTAATGATTATATTATATTATATCATACCATTGCCAGTAATATCAATTATTTTTATTACATTTCATTATTTAAATAGATTGTGGAATTTCATTATTTGTAAAAGGAGAATTTCAATTTTAATACTAGAAATACATAATATATTTTATTATTGTATGATTTTGTGTATTTGAAAAAAACAAAACAACACGTGCTATGAGTAGAGAATATTTCACACCTCTTGTTTTAAGTGCTGGGAGCAAATCTTATCTTATTTTACAATAGATCTTAAAGTAATTAACATGGACTTAAAGCTTTATAAACAAAGATGTTTTTCTAGCAGTGGGGAATCTGTGGTACAGAAGAAGGTTGATAAACGAAATCGTTAATAACTCCTAACTATATTTTTATTTTTTTAATTTTAAGTCTGTGAAAATATAAATTAAGATCAAATCTATGGTTTTAAAAAAAAAGGCACAATTATTCTGTTATAAAATTTTTCACAAAAAATCCTTTTAATAAAGACTTAAGAATAATTACTTCACTAGGACCAATAAATTACATTTTTTAGAGTGCACAGAATGAGATAGGACATTTGAGTCGACAGCATAGTGCTCTGTTCTTGTTCAGGGGACCTAATTCTGATGAGTTATCTTGAAATATTGATCGGATAATATAACTCAATAATTATAGCTCTTTGTTAACACTAGTTGAGAAAAATATTTAAATATATAGTAATAATATTGATTTACCATTATTAGGAAAAAATTATATAATGAAAGATTTACCTTCAAATTTACATTTTCAATAAAATTCGGCAAGATATAAATCTGATAAATATTTCATTGATGCGAATATTGGTATATTGGTTGATTAAGGTGTGATCTCTGGTTGGAAGATGGGCAAAGTTCAAGCTGTGGGTAGGGGTCAGGTTCTGGTACAACGAGTGATTGATTGAAGGATCTTCACCTATCTATTGATCTTGAATTTCTAGAGAAGAATCAGATCAGTCTAAGGGTCTGTGATGTTTTTAACACCAGAACGATAAAATCTTGGCAAGAATGGTACCCAGAAGTCAATTATCTGCCCATTTCTATAATATTTTCAACATAAAGAAGAATGTAGTACTGTAGACTGTATATTAGATGATAAAAACATTAATATAAATATAACGTTTATCTTAAGTTGTGACATTAATATACAGCCTTGACAAATATTATGTTCTAAAATTGATTTTAAACGAGAAGTGTCAATTATTGCCAATGATCGTAAAATGTGCATATGTAAATATTGAAGGCGTATCGACTATATTAGGCTAGGGATGGGATATCGATATCGATATTATCGAAATATCGATATTTTGTCTCCGATATCCGATATTTTGATATCGATATCCAGTAACCGATAATATCGGAATATCGATATTTCTCTTCGATAATATCGGAATATCGGTTTCTAAAAAAAAAGGTCGCACCTTAATAGTAGAGCTATATAAAAGAAATGTAGTATAAAAGTGTATAAGGTCATATATTCATATTCCGATATTATTTAATCCAAATATCAATATTTGCTAAAGAAAATTATTTGTAGAAAGTATTTCGATATTTAATATTGATAATTGATTCATTTCAATAATTTTTTATGTCTAACGTTATCAACGATATTCCGATATTATTTTATACAGTATTCTAATATTATTTTAATAAAATATGGATATTTTGTTTAAAAGTAGTAGACAAATTTAAAGTGAAATATCGATATTTGGATTCAATAATTTAATATCCATTTCGACATATTTATTGATCTGGATATGGAAGATTATTTACAAGGTATTTCAATATTTCATTTTGAAAATTTCATACTCCTTACGGTATTTAACATTGTTGATAATATTGATATCGATATTTCGATATTTTATTTAGATAATTTCATATTCCTTTCGATATTCAACATTGTTACTAATATCGATATAGAAGATTAGAAAAACTATTCCGATATTTTCTCATCGAAATATCGATATTTGGCTTAAAAAGATTAAGAAAATTTTGTAAAAAGCTTGAAAATAGTTTTCGATATTTTAAATTTATAAATTCATGTTCCTTTCGATATTT